>NC_070632.1:4321700-4368404 GCF_947347685.1 Pleuronectes platessa
CGTCTTTCACGGTATTTCCAACCACACTTAATGGACGTGGGTTATTTTTAACTCTCACTCACACAAGGATCTTCAGACGTCAGCGGATTTGTTTAGAATCTTTTCCCTTCGGCAGCAACTAGTCTATCAGTCGTGATCACATGGTTCAACCGTTCAGATGAACAACACCCTGCCAGGCCAATAGCTGTTTTATATTTGAATGCTAATGTTTGCAGTAATGTTACAACTTGTAAGTATTTATAAAGAGTTCCTTACTTAATGGTACATTTTCTGTATTATCTCAAAGCTCAGTTGTTGGTCATTCATCCACACGTTCATATACAGTATATCTACCGGCAGCACGTTTCTGAGACGGGCAATTCGGGGTTCAGTATCTTGCCCAAGGACACTTTGGAATGCAGATTAGGGAAGGCTGGGATCGAACTCCCGACCTTCTGGTTCGAGGATATGACCCGCTCTCCCCCGTAGAAACAAGGAGGGTGTAGTTCACACACTGAGTTCTGCACCAAAAGCTTTGTGAGATAGTGATTTGACTTCTTGTTGTTTTCTTCCCAAACTGGTAAAATGTGCAAACTATGCACCTGGAAAACCAGACGTTTTTTTACCCTAAACTTCTAAAATCTCATAATTTCTCAATGTAATCTTAAAATTCATTGTAACGTTCCCTCTTAAGGGATTAATGAGATCTGGACCAAAACACAGGACGAGTGGGAGAAAGCAGCGGACGACAGGATTGGAGGATTCCTCCGCAGCACACACTCACTAAGAAGCTTCACTAAAGTAGAATTTAATATAACACCTTTATTTTTCCACTCATGATGGAGAGAAAAAGAAAAATATTCTCTCACTTTATCTCTTGTCTCTTATAATCTCTTCTTCTTTCCTAAGTGCTTCACCAAGTTCCTCTCTTCCTTCCCATCCTCCTCCAGCTTCTCCCGCCGCCCTCTGTCTTTGTTATTTGGCTTTTTCTTTTTTCTTGGATCATTATTACGCCCTTATCCATCTCCCTCTGTTCCGCTGACCTTCTGCAGCCCCCCCCCTCTCCTCCCTCCATCCCTCTCCTCCCTCTGTTTGATGAGGAGAATGAGAGGAAAGAAAGACACCCTGACGTGAAAGATGCCAAATGTCTGGGTCACTCACACACTGACAGCCCACCGCTGGGTGTGTGAGTGTGCGTGAGTGACAGGAGAACAGTAGGGAACTCAAATGGGGGTGCTGAAGTGTTTTTGTTAAACTATCAAACACACACACACACACACACAGACACACACACAGTATTGTAAAACTGCATAAAGGCTAAGTCAGTATCATGCTGTGTAAATTGTGGGTTTTGGGATCTTCCACATGTCTCAGTTTCACTTCAGCTTACCGAAGCATTTCACTTATTAATACAGAAATTCAATCAGACGGTGGAGAGCGATCATTTTCCATAAACGTCTCATCTACAATTCAGATTTACTGTAACTTCTGTGAATTCCAATATTTGCTGATATTTAATATAATCTGGATTGTGTATAGATATATTGTAGAGTTTAACACAAACTAACGAGGATGGATGGATGAACCAGGTGGGACGTGCTGGGGGGCGTGGCTAAAGGCTGTGGCTGTTGTGACATCACAAAGTTGTGGGAGCGCTGACGGCTCGTTTTACGGGACAGTTTCTGAATGTGTGATAATTTCAGAGTTTGATTTTTGGGCCCTTTCACAGAATTTATACCAAAACAACACCTGAATAATAATTTAAAAGGTCATGGTAATCTTCACATTATGACACCTTGAAAATAAAGTGCTTTAAAGGCTTTTGCACAGGGACACAAATAAATACAAATAACTGAATTTAGATGTGTTTGACTATTCACAAAAACCTCTTGCTTTTGGAAAAATAGAATCAACATCAAGTGAGGAGGTTTGTCTTCTTCCAACACACATTCTCACTGGTTTGATATGTTTTGTGTTTGAAGGGAAACTGGAAAAGCTGCAATATCTCTCAGAGAAAGTCTGTGGCTGATGGATTTGACTTGAATCAGCTTCGAAAAAAAGATGATCGCTCGGAAAACGTGTTATTGTTATTATTATTATTATTATTATTATTATTATTATTATTATTATTATAACAAATTCTACTTTTACAGTATTAATTCTACTGGACTTTACTGTAGCAAACAAGCACATGATTTTGATGACTTGTTTAATATAAGACTCAACACTCTGGTAGACTTGTACATCTTCATCAGTTCCTGCTCACACTCTTTGTCAGTTTTCTTCATCCAGCTCAGACTCGGATGAAGAATCACTTTATCATCTGGAACTCTAAGAAAAAGGATTTTCCAAGTATCTGTTGTATATGTGAAAAACCCTGAATCTGTTCATAATCAAACAATATGTGCAATATTCATCCTGTCAATTCTACAACACAATGGTTCATGTGAAATTAACTGTGCATATTCTCACACTATATTTATTCCATTCATATTTTTCTGTATTTTCTATATTTTCCTTTCATTTAAGTATTGCATGCTACTTGTTATTACTTGTTGTTTCCTATTTAGCAAATTTCCACATTGAGGGACTAATAAAGGATCATCCTATCTTATCTTATCTTATCTTATCCTATCTTATCTTATCTTATCTTATCTGATCTTATCTTAGTACTCACACACTGCCCACTGACAGTCTGCGAGCTGTGGGAGTCTCTGCAACACAGACCTTCTGTTGTCCTCGTCCTAACAGAGAGACACAGGGACAGAAAGTCCAATAAGTCAATCCACCCTAATGTGCTGCTCTGCTGACAGTAATGTGCACTGAGCAGAGCAGAGAGCGAGAACATGGGAGCGAGGGAGGAAACCAGGAGTTTCTGTGGGTGGAGGTGTCCTCGCATGCTAAAGGGAAGCGGCTGTAGATAAATGTTGTTCTCCACACAGCCTGCGTCTCTCATATATCTCTGTTAGAACACAGCAGCCATGGCTGCACCAGACAAGGCCAAGTTCTCAGTGTGTGTGTCTCTACGTGTGTGTGTGTGTGTGTGTGTGTGTGTGTGTGTGTGTGCTACATGTGAACCTTTATGAGAATGGATGGGCCCTTGTGTTTTCTGCCTTTTAGTGTTTGTGGGATAAAGCACGAGAGCTCAAGTTGAGGGATTTGCTGCCGTGTGCTGAAGATGTTTGCGTGCACTTTTTCTTTGTGCGTGTGTGAGTTTGTGTGTTATTCATGTGTTTGTATGAGGTGTTATTTAACATACTTAAAATACCTTTCACACTTTCCCTAAATGACCGTTGGAAATCTGCAGAATGTAGATGTATATTTATAGGGTTGTTTATTTTCATGTCAAAGATGATTTATCTTGTGTTTCTGTCACACTTCACCTGTTCACTGTCGATTATAACAGGATTTTTTTTCACGTTATGTCTACTTATATTCAAAGGCAGATTTTATTTATATTTTTGTTTCCATATTTACTCAAGAAAATATTAAACACATGAAAAACAAGCAGAAACCTGTTTTTCCATGTTACCTCCCTTTGCTTCACTCTCCTTATTACACCAGGCAGCAGCTTTCTCTTTTCAGATGATCAAAGCACTTTGATATCATCATGTTACATTTAGTTTCAAGGCTGAAGTAAAAATGTAAAAATTGAAGGAAACCTAAATTGTTTGTTTAAAATTACATTCGAACAGCTAATAAAACATCTTCATTTGAAAATGGCTTTAACAAAACCTAAAGATAGGAAATGTGTATTTAGTCTTTGCAGAAACAAAAACTTAATATTAAAATAATCACTTCTTGGTGTCTAATTTCATCTAAAAAGGAACAAATAAAGATGAATTAACATCTATAAATAGCACGTGGCCCTAAATGAAGCGGCTGCACCTCACGATTCTTCATCCTCATTAATTAAGTTACACAAAAGGCCTCAAACCAGTTCTGTCTTCCAGAGTATTGCAGGACACATGACAGTGACAGGTCCAGACCCACTTCATCTGCTCTCTGTCTACAACTACAACCATCAACACACAACTCAAGTGTCCATGCACGTCCCGTTCAGTGAAGTGAACTTAGATTCCTGTTACACAAGAGAATGCACATCAGTCAAATCAGTGAAATCTACAGGACACTGAGCCGTAAGTAAAGTACACTCAGGTGTTTTACAGTGTATTATACGGACAGACTTTACTATGAATACACAGTAGAGACACTTCCTCAGGATTATTCTGCACCATAGTGAGGCCATATCTACGTCTGAGTGTTTCAGGTTGTGTGTGTGTGTGTGTGTGCATGTGTGTGTGTGTGTGTCTGTGTGTGTGTGTGTCTGTGTGTGTGTGTGCACGTTGCTGCGGGCACCTATTAAATTTAAACACTGTTTTTATGACGGTCTTTGTAAAAACAGAACACAGGCAGAGTCACAATTTACCTCTTCCACTTAGCACTCTATCACGCTATCTCTGTGTTTCCCCGCACTCGTCCCTCTCTCCTCGTAAATCTATCTCTCGTTCTCTCCACTCAAAAGTCCATTACAGCCTCCTGCCTGCAGCTTGCTCTGTTTGTTATCTGTCCCACTCACATTATCTCGGCTCCTGCCTCTGACTCTCCTCCCTCTTCATTATATTGGTAAAATCAGATCTGATGTTCTTTCTGATGCTGCCTCTCGTGGTGCAGACACCTTTTCCTCTCCACCTATTTTTGTCCCTTTGCAGACAGTCTATGCAGATCGTGTGCTATTATTTTAAATGTATTGTCTTTTCCCCTTCTGATACCTACAACCCCAGACCCCCCCCCCCCGAACCCCCCCCCCCCCCCCCCCCCCTCCAGCTCCCCGACTCTCCTCCCCCGGTGCTGCATGCACTTTATCACTTTTGGCAGAGGCAAGTTAAAAAAGAAGAGGATTTATGCAAATGCAGGTCTGAAAAATGAGTGTTCACCTCAGCGGCAGTGTGCAGAGGAAAGGAGAGAAGCTCCTCATTACAATATTTTCTCTTTGTTGTGGATCCACTGGATAATAATTAAGAATGATTTGTGATTCTGGAACGAAGCTGAACCTCGTCTCCTCCCGGGAAAATTCACCTGATACAGTAGTTAGTGTACATGTGGACATTCTGATTAGAAAACTATGTATTTTGACAATAACCACATTGTTACAAATTATGTAAAAGATATAGGGAAGTGACTTTATAAGCTCATATCCGAAATTATACTTTTAAATTGTGATACTACTAGAAAAGAAGCTTTAATATTCAATGTTTCAGGAGCTTCAGTGTTTTCTGCGAGTTCCCTTTAAACATGAATTTTGGGCTTTTTCACAAAAAACTCACCAGAGGGACGTTTAACTGAAGAAGCATCATATGTCTCCTTTACATAAAAATGACTTGTCCAAGTGGGACGTGTGTGAGACGTAGATTAGACTGGTTCAGTTTCCCGTCCTCTTCTCTCCAGCAGCTTTCAGACTCTCTCTGCTTCTCCTCCTCCTCCTCCTCTCTGGCTTCCCCCTCATCCCTCTGTTTACTCTTTGTGACTTATGAAATTGCTGCAGCACTGCTGAGGCCAAATATCAAATTGTTCAAGGTGCAGAGGTCAGAACGGGGACGTGATCCACTGACACGGACACAGACACTGTCTATTTACACAAGGCCTTATGTACAGAGGGGCGACACTGAGGGAAAAACCCGGGTGAGGAACATAATGAAAAAAATGTCTTGCGTGGAGGAAATAAGGGTCAGAGGTTCAAAGTCAAGTGGTTTGATGAGGATGAAGATCATCTTATCTTCATCAACTCTCCAGATACAGACACATTTTGTAATTACAAAAGCGGCAATCAAACCTCAAACTGACCAAACAAATAGAATAGAAAATATGATGAAAATCTTCGCCTCATGATTATTTCACACACATCCGAGTTAAAGAGGAAAGTCAAGTGATGATCATTGGTTCAAATCCCACTTTGCTGCATCTTATTGTCAATACACCAAATTTTCCACTTTAATCAAAATGACTTTCTTTCTCTCGCCGACTTTGTTCTGTTTTTCTTCTTCATTTCATTTTTTTATTCTATTCTTATGATAGTGAAGCTGAATTTTGACCCTTGAGAGGAACAGAGTTAAATACATTTTCTAAAGAGAGAGAAATAGAGAGAACGAATAATGGTTATCATATTAATAATAATAATAACAATAATTAATTTGTATGTTTATATAATCTTTAAAATCAGTGATAAAATGCTTAAAAAAACACAGAAACTCTAAGATCAGACGTTGTTCGGGTAAAAATAAAAGAAGTAAAAGTACTGCAGATGAGCAAGAAGAAAAGTAAAATAAAATTTTCCAAATATATATTAATTGTCGGATCCAGATTAGGACCTATTTTAAAAAAAATAAGACGCACAAAAATGAAAGAGGCAGCATTAAAACGTCATCCTACACAAAATGCAGCAAATCCCACTTTGCTGCATTTTGCTTTTGTCAATATAACAAATTTTCCACTTTAATCAAACATAAAACATTTTTTTGTGATATTGAGCCCTTTTCTTTTGAATTAAAAAAAGACTCTTTCTTAAGCAGACGCATTCAGTTTTCTTTGTAGTGTGAAGCTGAACTTTGACCCTTGAGAGGAACACAGTTGAATACAGGTTAAAAAAAGAGAGAAATAGAGAGAACGAATAATGGTGAAGATTATAATAATAATAATAATTATACACTTTTATGTTTATATCTTCTCCAACGATAAGATCACACAACACAGAAATAAAAGAAGTAAAAGCACCACAGATGAGCAAAAAGCAAAATAAAATATTTTAAGATTGATTTAAATTTCCAGATCCATATCAGGGCCTATTTATAAAAAAATCAGACACACAAAAAGAAAAGAGGCAGCAGTAAAACGACATCCTACACAATCAAATAAAGCGTCTCTCCCTCTGGGCCCAGTGGCCAACCAGCATGTCAGCCTGCTCCGCTGGTGACTGCATCAGAGCTCCACGGACCAATCAGAGCGCGGACGCAGTGACGAGACGCTTTTATTGTTTAAAGTTTTGTCGTAGGCAAGGCAACGAGTTTGAGAAGTGACACGTTGTGATGATGAGCTGCTGCAATGCATCAGTTCCCCCCCCCCCCCCCCCCCCCCCCTCTGCGTGAAGATCAGACCAGGAGGTGAGGCAAACTCACTCTGATTAAGATATAAAGTTTGAGTCCATACGCTCACACACACACACACACACACACACACACACACACACACACACACACACACACACACAGCACGTGGACATGTGTGTGTGTCTGCATTCATTAATAAAAGACAATGAGCGGGAAAGACAGGACAGGACAGCACAGACAGGAAGGAGAAATAATAGCCAATTTAGCCTTGTCATCTTAAAGCTACACCTTGGCATTTTGAATTTTGCCTGGTTATTTTTCTTCACCAGACACTTGTCATATATTGTGCGGAGGGAAAAGTCCCCCCCCCCCCTTAAAAAATGGCTTGTTAGCATCAGGAGAATGCCACATTGAAACCAGAGGGGGCACCGTAAGCGATCCCTTTAAAATCTGTTTAGAGAACTGAGAGGCGGAAGGAGGACGAGGGGCCAGGAGGAGGACGAGGAGGAAGACGAGGGGCCAGGAGGAGGACGAGGGTCCAGGAGGAGGACGAGGAGACGAGGAGGAGGACGAGGGACCAGGAGGAGGAGGAGAGGAGACGAGGAGGAGGACGAGGGGCCAGGAGGAGGACGAGGAGACGAGGAGGAGGACGAGGGACCAGGAGGAGGAGGAGAGGAGACGAGGAGGAGGACGAGGGGCCAGGAGGAGGCCGAGGAGACGAGGAGGAGGACGAGGGACCAGGAGGAGGAGGAGAGGAGACGGATGAAGAGCAGAGGAGGGTCAGGGAGTGAGGGAGTGTGGCCTCGCTCCGTTTTTATAATTCCGTCGCTTCTCGATGTCCGCTGTGGCAGGAGGGGATAATGAGGAGAGAGGAAGGGAGGTAACAGCGGGTTGAAGAGGAGGAAAGGAAGGGAGGAAGGAAGGAAAGAAGGGAAACTGAGAGAAAGAGAAAAGGGAGAAAGATTTGATGGAAACGATGGAAAACATTTTTAGAATTCACAAATGATTTCAAAAGGTCAAAGAGAGGGCACAGTCGGCGAAGGTTACTCACAATGACAGCTGTACAAGGATGTGTGTGTTTGTGTGTAATATAAAGGTTGTTCTTACTTGTATATGTGTGAGATTGCTTTGAATACATGTCAATGTTTGTGTCTTGCATGCGAGGATCTATTTGTGTGCGTGTGTGTGTGTGTGTCACCTTTTACACAACCCAGCGTTTCAATTAAAGGCCGACAGCAGCTCTTTGTTTGACGTTCTGTTGAGGAGGAAGAAAGAAAGAGTGAAGCGTGTTACTACATTCAAACCTTCGGTGGGAACCAATCGGAAGGTTTCCATATTGTCCCCATTTGCCTTGTGCAAGGACAAAGTATTTTCATTGGTTTTCAGAGGACGGACACACACACAAACACACACAGACACACACAATCTACCTACTCCCATTCAAACAAGTTCACACACACATACGGAGAGAAATGGAAAATAAGAAAAGCAGGTGAAACGATTTGTTTGTAATGTTGTGTCATAAATGAACCAGTTTACACAGAAATCCTATTCAGTGGTAACACGTGTTAAACCACTTCACTAATGCACACGTCAGTGGTTATCAGCTTCACAATTTCTTTTCCCTGTGTTCACAAAATATGACAGATTTCAGTATCTATTCAGTGAATCCACAGAAAAATCGATGTGTTATTGAAAAGAAAATCACAATATCACAAGAAAATCTCCCTGTTTCCTGAGAAACCTCCAAAACCCCTTTGAATCGATGTATAACCAAGAATAACCTCCTAGTCCATAACTATCATATACAAGTGTTTCCTCTTTCATTCAAGTCTGTTTGGTTCTTTCTTCAGAAAAGACTCAGTTTCTTACAAAATATTTTTAAAGTCCTGATTCTCATGATGAATTTGAGCTGATTCTCCTTATTACAACATTCATGTTAAACTTAAATCTGGTAATATTTTGACTCTTTTGAACAGTTGTCTTGTAAATGTATGATCTTATTTTATAAATAATAATATTACAACTTTATTCTCGTAAAATTTCAAATTAATTCACACAATATAACAATTACATTTTTCCGGATATCAAAACATTATTTTGAAAATCTCTTTTATTCCCTTCAAGAGGCCCTAATATTCCTTCAAAGGTAAAACAATATGACATCCGTTGATATTTCCTCTCAGATTCACAGATCACATGACACACGTCACGTCACATTGGCCTGAGGAGGTTTCCAGGGGCCTCATGTACTAAGGTTGCGTACGCAGAAAAACGTGGCGTACGTCCTTTTCCACGCTCACGTTCAGATGTACAAAACGTGAAATGACCGTAAAAATGTGCGGTCCCCACGCCAGCTCCAGAGCTGTCGTACGCACGTTTCTACAGCTATTGTTCCTTTGGCGACACTTAGAGGAGACGCCGGGGCCGACGGAGCAATCCGTGCCCTCTCCTTGCTTGTCTATTCAAAAATAAAAAATTTAAGTTAATAAAACACGAGTCAAAGTCTTTAATATCCTGGCATCTTTACACACGACTTATGTGTATTGTAAGCAGCCAATTGTATGACCAGTATAATTACAGCATTTATGAATTCAGCATATTTACCTTGGGGATGATCGGTGTCCCCTTCATGGGCTCCCACCACTCCGGTGAGAGCTGTGTCACCGATCAAAGCGGCCACTCTCAAATCGAAGGGGGAGAGTTCCCCCACTCCCGTCCCCCCACCTGTTGCGGTCACGCTTCGGCGGTGGGCAGAAACCCTCCGCTTCACCTCCACCTTGAGGTCTGACCACTTTTTTTTAATTTCAGAGTGTGTGCGCTGCTGAGACCCCACTGCATTGACGGCCTCGCAAACACGCTCCCACTCATTTGTCTTTTGTTTAGCATTTATCCCTGTTGACAGGGTACCAAATAACATATGCTTGCGCATTTCTACCTCGTGGAGCAAAATCTCGAGCTCGGACTCCGTGAAGTTGCGTTTTTTAACTCTGTTCATGGTGCCAGGTGATCGGATTAAGAGGTGAATCTCAGGTCCAGGGGCCTATTTAAATGAAATTGCATATTTAAATGAGGGCGTGGACAGGGAGGAGTTTGGCACGTCGGCATGTGCGCTCAATTCCACGTTGAATGAGATGTACAAAAGAAACGTGCTTGGATCCATGCGTTCGCACACTTTGATACATCTGAATTTATTTGTGCGTAAGTTTCTGGGTTTTGGCGTACGCCAAGTTTCAGTATGAAATCCACGCAAGTCTTAGTACATGAGGCCCCTGGTTCTCTCGGTTTCCAGTGCTGTGTTTAAGTGCTGCTGGAATTCTGGGCTCTCAGTAAATTCACGAGCAGATAGATTGAAAGCTGCTGTGATGTTTTTCTCAAGAGACAGAATTTGCTTGTCACCCCTTGATTAGAACACACATCTACTAATTATAGACTCTGTACAGTTGCCAATAAGTGTAAACAAATGGTGTTTATAGACGACTGCTGGTTAATTAGTCTCATTGTTCTCCATAAACACGCAGCTCTTCCACCTATGTGCCGGGCCCCCTGCTTCCGATCACACACTTATACAGTAAGAGCACAGTGGGGGGGTCTGCATGTGCACTGCTCAGCCTCCAGTTATAAAGATAAACGTGTAGCAGGGCTCTCTCTCTCTCTCTCTCTCTCTCTCGCTCGGTGGTGAATCTGCATGCTGCGACTGAACTAACCAAACAAACTCTATTCTCCTAAAAGACATATTGGACCGTAATTTGTAAAACTGCACTTTCTGAATATAAAAGGGGCCAAACTTCTTAAAGAGGATCCATCCATGAAACTGAATCTTAATTTGTTTAATCTGATCGTAGCGTATCAAAACCAGAAATTAATTCTGCCATGCTGACGGGCGCTGACATTGAATGAGAGAATTATCAGTTATCAACTTTGTGTTGACAACTTTAGATATTCTTGGATTTTAAGGTTGTTTTTTGTTGAAAATGATGCTCGGCCGGAGCTTTCAGGTCTAATTGAGCTGCTTTCAGACACGGACTGTAATCCACAGATCTGTTGTATATAGTCTCCGCCCCTTCCTGCTCAGAGACAGTTTCATCCCCCAGGCCATAAGACTTTTAAACTCCTCTGAACTGCAATAACTCCACCAAACCAGCACCGTGGCATATTTGCATATTTGCACTATTGCACAAATTGCACTATTGTTGTTTTATTTTTCTCTTCATCTGAAAATATATATATTTAGATACATATATTTTATTTTCTATTTTACATTTTTGATATTTTATTTTATTCTATTTTATACTATTTCTATTTAATTTGTATTTTTTTGGTTGTAATTACTTGAGCATTGCTAGAAGAGAACCTGTGACTCAAGCATTTCATTGCCAGCCAGCAACTGCTTAATGTTATTGTTGTGCATTTGACAATACAAATCTTGAATCTTGAATCTTGAATCTTGAATCTTGAATCTTGAATTTGTGCATGTGTGAAACTCAGTGAACTACCTGCAAGTCATGTCTGAAAACGGCCGAGGTTCAGGAGTTAGATTTGAAAATAACACTGACAGTAGTAAATGCTCATGTAAATATGAACCTTTATGTATCTCAGTCTCAGAATGAACGGCAGCAGACTTTGCCACCAACTCACAACTTGCTAATTTCGACTCGAGCTGAAAGATCCTTTGAGACGGTCACAGGGTCAAGAGCGGACGTTTGTGACCAGGGAGGTTTCAAGTCCCGGCACTCGAGCTCACATCACGATGGCGAGCACTTAAAACATCCATCCTTCTATTTATTAGATAAACCACAAGTAGTTGTGTTGCTCAGAACCGAACCAAACTGTGAAGGAAATATTAAAGAACACAGCAGGTTGAATATGTCAGAAAACCACAACTTGCTCTGTACGTGGACCTTGTTTGTCTTTGTACTTCCTCATCTGACTTTTTAGCTTTTATCTTTTCTCTAGGACGTCTTCTCTCACTTCCCACACTCTAACCTTACTCTTTACTTTCTAACAAAAAAAGAGAAACAACTTGGTTGAGTTTAACGATCACAGAGGAAACCAAACCACTGTGAAGATCAGTAAATCTAATGGGCCTTAACTTTACACATCTCGGGTGATCACCTGTTTGTGTCTTAAATGAACTGATTAAAGTAAAATGCATCAGTTATCGGGGTGAAACGTAAACAACAACACAAACAATTCAAAGCACGTTGCAGTACAAATGATATTCACTCATTCACAGCAACATTCATACAGCGACTCTCTATCCCACACGATTCAGAGACCAAGCTGTCAGGGGACATTTGGGAGCTGGGTGTCTTGCTCAGGGACACTTCGGCTGGGAATCACATCGCAACCTTCTGATTAAAGGCAATTATTTGATCACATTTGTTGAATTTCCTCTTCATGTCCCAATAGCCATCAAAAAATGAAGTCATTTGGAAACAAAACCCAAACCTTTCTCTCACGGATGAATCTTTCTGTCTGCTCTCTGGGTCCATGTCGTCTTTATTTGAGCGCTTCTTCTGAAAACTGAAATTTTGACAAAAGCTGAAGAAACACAGCAGCACCACTGGAAGTCGTGGAGGACGGTGAAGCCAAAAGTTCAAGTGAAACAAACACAACAGTACAAAGATATTTCAACAATGTCTCATCTTTATCAGAGAGTTTCTTAAGTCTTGTTCTTAAGTTTTGTCACAAACTCTTCTACCGTCGCCAGTTTTATTATCAAGAAACTCCAGACTCACTGCTGCCCTCTAGTGGATGTATTGATTCAAAGCGTGCCAATGCATTAAAAGAGGCCTGATGAGCCACAGCTGAACCAAATAAACCTGCTAATGCTAATTCACACTTACAAAACATATAATTGTGCAGTTGTGTGATGTGTGAACAGAACAAATATGTTCAATTCCCTCCAGCCTCAAAGCCCATTAACCTTCCCAGAGTTCATTGTCTCTTCACTTTTAGAAGTGTTCAGATGAATCTATGTGACATGTTGCCACTGTCACAGATATTAAATTTAGCATTCAGAGAAACCACCTGAACAGAAGCCTGAACAGTGTGCAAACAAAGCTCCAGCAGGAGGCTGCACGGGTTCGGGGAAATCCAGGGAGTTCTCGAGTCTCACCTCCGCAGCTACAGTGATAATGAGAAAAAAAAAATCAATGTGTGATCCAGTGTTGAGTGGCAGCCAATGGAGAAGAGAGAGAGAGAGAGAGACATAAACCTGTTTTTAACCTGACTCATGGCAGTGAGGTTCATTTATTTGCTCTTAACATCTGGTTCAGACTGAGGTAAAAGTCACGATAAGTCACTTAAAGGTTTGAAAATCTATTTGTTGTGTTCACCTGCTAATCTGGCGAGGGTGGGGTTTATGACCTATACCAGGGCCGACCACCAGGGGGTGATCAAGAGGCTTTGGCTTCAGTTTTAGGCAAAATGAACATCATGCTGCATTGAAGAAGACTTGACACGAGAGACTGAGACATAAACTCCTTAAAAAATGTTTACAGACGTTATGAATCAAATACTAACCTCTTTTTGCAACCGGTGACGTCGCCCTCCGCTGGTCATTTGAGAGAATACAATACATTTCAGCTGAGTATAAGTCACTTTTGCTTATAGTTTATGGTTGACAATAACATTTAATATAGCATTCAGCTCTGTGCAGGACACACAGCCACTAGCAAGCATGTTAAAACTATGCTCCAGTTACTTTGCACAATACCACAAGTATGTAAAACACACACACGCAGAAATATGTGTTGCTTGATAATCACCAATTAGCTAAACTGACTCCTCCTCTTGTTAGGGTAGAAAATACTTAGATTTAGCAGCAAAGACTTTGACATCATCCTCATATTCAAACAAACAACTGGCCAAGTGCAGAGGTTCCAGAGAAGTGACTGTCTCCAGGCCCGGTCGGCTAATTAAACGACTGCTCGGCCTCAGCAGCAGTTAATGCTGTTCAATTATGAATGAGAGAGACCGGGTGAACAAGGCAGCCCGATCAATGGATGGTGCAAAGATGGGACAGAAGATATAAGAGCCAGGCAGAAGGGACAGAGTAGAGAAATGAGTCGAAAGAAAGAAGGGAGATAAAGGAAGAGAAATCAAAGAAGAGATCAGGGGGGGGGGGGGGGGAGTAAAGAAGGGAAAAGAGAGAAAGAAGAAACAGACACACAGGAGGAGCTTGTGACTGGATGTCGTGTCAGTGTTTTGCTGCTTTGAACTGAACAGCGGAGGTTTAATTTGGTGTCAGTCTGACGGAAACAGGCCCGTCGGCGACACGGCACCCGGTGTTTGTTTTGGTCGACCCGACAGCCGCAGGCAGCTCCCTTTATCTCTCTCTCTCTCTCTCTCTCTCTCTCTCTCTTTCTGACTGTATCTCCGTCTCCTGTGAAATCTTTGTTTAGATATAAGTTGTTTCTTTCTGCTGCTGTCGCCTCCTCCTCCTCCTCCTCCTCCTCCTCCTCCTCCTCCTCCTCCTCCTCTTCCTCCTCTGCTGCTGCTTCTCCTCACGCCTCATGTTTTATTGTCTGTCTTTATAACAGGAGACAATATGGCTTCTCCTTCGTCTTCATCGAATTGACTCAAATAATCTGGGAAATGTTTTAAAAACTGTCTTTAAGTGTCACACAGGTAAATGAACGAGATCAGGCTTCTTGTGTAAATGCTTTTGAATACATAATTATTACCTATATATATATATGATATATACAGTAACGACTAATCGTATTTCCTTTGTATATAGAGATTGTCGCTCACAAGAGTTTAGCAAAGTCATCTTGATTGCCCCCTGGTGGCTGGCTACATTATAGGTCATACACCCCACCTCCTCCATGTTAGCAGATGGCACATGGATCAAATTGAATTAAATTAAATGTTCTAATGTTTTGTTTGTCTTTCTATGGAATCATTTAAATAAATAGGCAAATAATGAGTGATTTAATAAAAAATTATGCAAAAATGTACAACAATCATAGTGTTTAAAATCATCATGTTGGAGTTTCACATTGTTTGTGAGCGACTATATTTAGTTTTTCAGGTTTTTCCATTAGTGAGTCAGAGGTTTTAAATGGTCTGTGCGTCTGTGGCAGGTGATGACAGGGACAGTTTTACCATTCACCCACTCCTTCATACAGTGAATCCATGTGCAGCACTTTATCTATCTAAGTGTCCAAGGACAGTTGTGCACAAAGAAACGGGGATTGAACCACTGACCTCCCGGTGGGTGGGTGACTCTCTCTACCTCCTGAGCTACAGGGTGTTTTAGTCTCCTACAGGAAACTCTATCTCCCTAAGAGCCTGAACGCCTCGTGTCACTCATATTGACTCAACCGACAATGTTACCGTGGCTAAAACTGTATTTTCAGAAAACCTCTCTGAGTGGGGGGCGGGAAACATGTGACACACGCCGTGAGCAGCTGGCCAATCAGAAAACATCTGACCAATCAGAGCAGACTGGGCTTCTTGAGAGGCGGAGTTTAAACGGAGCGTTTCACACGGTGATAAAGAGGTGATGCAGCCGTGATGGTTTAAAACAAAAAATACATATTTCATCACATAAACCTTTTTCTCTTCATTCCTGAACCTGTTGTTGATGTGTTAATAGGAACTTTAATCTTTTCCTTCATGTTCCAATAAAAATATAAAAAGAATAAAATACAGCAGAATGGATTACGTCTCACATCTCTGTTGTGAAACATAACTCACAGGTTTGTTACAGCATTTCTCTGCAGAAACATCTCCGACTACAGATAGAGACATGTTTACACAATGCTGCATATGCAGTATAGACACGTACGTAGACAAATGTGGACACACACACACACACACACACACACACACACACACACACACACACACACACACACACACACACACACACACAACAAAAACACACGCGCACACACACACAGAATTAAATCAGCATAGAGCTTGGCACTTGTGCCTCCCTGGCCCCCAACCTGCTGGCTGATTCAATTTTCTGGGCAAATCTGCCGACAGTGACCGCCAACATTCACCTTTAGATGGAGGGAGGGATGGGGAGAGAGAAAGAGAGAGAGAGAGAGAGGGAGAGAGATAGAGGGAGAGGTTGGCATGTTGGGGAGGCAAAGAGGGGGTGAGAGAAAAGGTGGCTGTTGCTGCATGCTTTCAGAGATAGAGGAGTGGTGTGTGACGGAGGTGAATGCCAATACTATTCCTGAAGGGAAGTGGACCTGGAGGAGAGTCTGGCAACAGCCTCACTCTGAAGAATCAGTGTGTGTGTGTGTGTGTGTGTGTGTGTGTTGGTGTCGGTGTCGGTGTCAAGGGAAAAATAAAATCTAAACACTTCTAACACAAGTTATTGTGGTTTAACTTTCTGGCTCCATTTTGCAGCTGGTGGAGATTTTGTCTTTTGGATAAAGACAGTAGAATACACAGAGAGTGAGACGTCTCACAGCTACCAAGAGGTTTCTATAGATTCTTATGTCAAAACCATTATTCCTATGAGGGTCATGTCCCAATGAACACCACAGGGGGTCGGCACAGACACACAAGGCCATTAGCTAAAGAAGAGGGTGGAATTACCTGTAGATATTATAACTGCTTAAAGTTTACAAACTTATTCCATCAGTACAACTGCTACTACTCTGGGTCTGTTCAGAGATTTTGTTTCCCTGCATCGGCAAGTAGACTCAACACTATTTAGTTTTTCCCCCACAATCTCAGAAAAGTCAAGGTTGTTGTAATTTCAATATTAACTTTACGCAGAATGTGTTGAGATTTAGTCGCTTTCATTAATATGTTAACAGCTGGAGGAAAAACAACAATTGTAAATATTGGAATAAACCTCGAGCGAGAACAGATCCTCTGGTTAAAGAGAAACGCAGCATAAGAGCGGTGAGTGTAACCTGATTATTAATCTACTGATGGAATCTAAATGTGGATGATCCACATATGAATATGAAGGCTTTTTGAGATTCTTATTATTTTACAAAAGCTGTTTTCAGACACTTTAACCCCTGAAAATGAGTTCCTGTGGCTCCTATTTGTTTTCTGTCAGCTTCACCTCCCTCACTCGCTCACTCTGAGTTTTCCTGTTGTATTCTCACGTCGCCGCTTGGAACTTGAACCGTTGCTGTTCCACCGAGTTAGTGTTTCTCCTCATCTTCTTTGGGATGTGAGGGTTTTCTCTCTGACAGTGAGCGATGTGCGTCAACACGTGTTCACCTGCTGAGTTTCCATGTAAAACCCTTTCACAGCAGCATTGACGGATGTTAATTGTCAAAAATAAAAAGCAGCGGGGTTCCCTCTCGAGTTTGCAGCGACACCTTTAAAGATCTAACACCTCGACTGATTCCTGTCACTTTGAAATCGATAAGACAAATTAACGAGAACACCGATAAGATTACCGGCCGTGTTCACACTCATGCAAAACTGATATCCTCGTTCTTCAAGGCGTCAGACACAGAGCGATAGATAAGATGTGAAAGATCAAATGTTTCAGAGACGACAGGAAGACAGAGACGCAGGAAGACAGGAGACAGACAGAGTGATACACTGATGGACAGATAGGAAGACGGAGAGCCAGGTGGAGAGGGAGGTGCAGAAACAGAGGAGGTCACATATGCTCACTTCCATAGACATAAGCCGTGATTAAATTGAGTGTGTAGTAGCTGGCCGCTCTTCAGGTGTGTGTGTGTGTGTGTGTGTGTGTGTGTGTGTGTGTGTCTGTGTGAGAGAGTGAGAGTGTGAGTCCTGTAATATTGTCTGCAGTCCCATGGGCTGTAGCTGAGCAAACTCAATCAACTCCCACTCACCTCTGTGGCCCTCCCTACACTGTCAGGCCAGGACGAGACACAGGCCTGCCTCTCCTCTGGCCTGAGAGGGGGGGGGGCAGAGAGAGAGAGAGAGAGAGAGAGAGAGAGAGAGAGACAGAGGGATTGTGTGTGAAAGAGATGTGCAGCAGTGTGTTGGGTATGTAAGAAAGAGAAAAGAATGTGTTTGTGTGAGTGTGTGTTAGTTTGTACGTGTGTGCTTGTATGTATATGTATGTGCCAGTGTGTGTTAGTGTGTGTGTGTGTGTGTGTGTGTGTGTGTGTGTGTGTGTGTGTGTGTGTGTGTGTGTGTGTGTGTGTGTGTTGCGTGCGTGGGCACATTCAGGTGTGTCCTTGAGAGAATCAAAAGCCTCGGCAGTTTGAATGCCTCAGTATCACAGAGCAGTGTTCAGTGTTCACGTGTATGTGCTTTCTGTAGCAGGACACGTGACACGTCCACCTCCACGTGTTCCTGAGCTGTGAAGTCAATTATAAACAAATAGAGTTACGTGTTTTTCTTTGATGAAATACATGAACTGTTGCTTTGGATATTACATTTATCATGAAAATCGACATGTATGTGTCAATATTTCACTTCAAACAGATTAATGACATATGATAGAGTTTAACTGAATTCTGGAAATCCAGGATGAAACTAAACCCCTTGTGTACCATTCAGAGATGCCCCCCCCCCACCCCATCCTCTTCTGCTCCTCCTTGTCCTCGGGTGTTCGAAAGACATTTCTGAATCTCCAGGGAAAGACAAGGATCAAGCTCCACTAAAGTCCACAATCGAGAACTTTTCCAGACTCTTGCTCTTTAAAAGTTATTCCCATAGTTTAACCAGATTATCTAGTTGTATATTAATCCAGTGTTTAGGAATGTGAGGACACACTCTCCCTCACAGACCCCCCGACACCCCCCGACCTCTGGCCCTGCCACCACAGCTGTCAGTCACAAACATCTGCCGTGACAAGCCGCTGCTGTGGGAGTGGAAGGTCTCCTCGCAGTGGGACACCCAGCAGCGCACAGGGGCGGGGGGGCGGCGCAGGCAGATCCAACACCAATCAATCATCTGATCAATCATAATTGGCTCTTTTGCATATTCGCCACATACTCACAATCACCATTCATTTATTCAAATGTGCAGCGGGACACCGGGGAGAGAGGGAGGTCAGGGCTGATCTCTGGACCTGTTGGTTGCTGAGAGATCAAATTAGGGCTTTATTTAGATTTATGCAGATGTTAACAGTAATGATATACAGCAGGCACAGCGCCCTTGTGAGTCAGTGAAGACATTAATGCGTCTGCAGCAGCAGCAGCAGCAGCACAGACACATTCTCACTCTTCAAATGCTGTGGGTTTAAAATACCACACTGACCCGGGAGCCTCATTTGAGTTGCAGCCCACAGCCGGACTCATATATTCACGATGTTACTAATTCTAAACTAGACAATGACACAAAGTCGTATAAAGTGTGACCGAAACAATTAATAGAGCACAGACTCTCTCAGTGTGTCGGCAAATGTGTCATCGTTGAAAAGGAACTCAAACAAAACTGCAGAATCTAGAGAGAAAGTTTAAACCAGACTCTAAATAAAGACAGATGGTGTTTCACCACTGAGTCTACGCAGAAATTATCATGGAGAGAAAGATATGATATGTACTTTTACTTTTTTAGTTTGGTCCATGTCCCGCCTGCAAACACGAGGGAGGCAGGAGGCCATCGAGATGTTTTGGTTCCTTCTCGGGCTGCGTCCATCTTGATTTACAGTCCGTGGTTTGAAATAGGCTGGATTGCCCCCCCCCCTCCCAGTGCATTTAGAATTTTTCTCAAATTTGTTTCAAAATTAGATTTTTCAACATGAGCTCATATGTCATTTAACGTGTGTGTGTCTGTGTGTGTGTGTGTGTGTGTGCGCGTCTCAACTTCAGTAGCACTTACTGTCAAAGACACGCTGACAGGTTATTGGCTTCAAAACAGTTCAATATGTCAAATAAACACTCGGCTCAGTGAACAGCGAGAGAACGGAGTGATGAGAGAAAGACGGAGATAGAGAGAGCGAGGGAAGGACAGCGGTGAAAAGAGAGGTAAAGAAAGATGGCGAGAAGGAGAAGTAGAGATGTGTGAAAAAAGGAAAAGAAAGATGACGGGTGTAATGATAAAGGAAAGGATATTCAATAAAAAGGAAATATTGAGGCTTGAATCATTTTGTATTTCTGAGGTTAAGCCTGAGATTAGCAGCTGTTGCAGCATCTTAGACTTTGATTACATATAATATTATAGAACTATTATAACTATTATACAATATATATAATGCATTGGTAATAATGAACATTTCACTGTTGTTTAGCTGCCATTTATTTGAGAAAGTACTCAAATGAATTATTTAAATTAAAGTACATATGAACCAACCCAAGTAAAAATATCAGATTAACTTTTCTACTTGTGTAAGTACTGGTTTTTAAGTATGATTATTATTATGGTTGAGTCTCATGGTTCTTTTGAATCCAGCGCTTTGCTCTCATTGGAGGAGGCGGAGTCTAATGTCACCTGCCCTCTCTGATTGGATCAGCGGACCCATTCCCCTCTTTATATGTAAAATGTAAAAACGAAAAATGTAGAGGATCTAAAAATACAGATATATGCTGATATATGTAATAAATACTTAAGTAAAGACTAAATATATTTGCTTTGTACCAGGTGCTTACAATACTTAACCACACTGCACAATTCAAAAGTTGTGGCAGCCAGAAATATTTTCTATGTGATTCTAACCTCGGAGTTGTTAACATGCAGGAATCAAAGTCTGCCAGATGTTGTGTCTTCCACTTACGACTTCCGGTTATTGTCATGAACCCTGAGTCCTTGTGTGTCTGTTTGCCGTCATCTGGAGGTGTGCAGTGTGTGTTTATGCCTGTGGGTCAGTGTGTCAGAGTCAGTGTGAGTCACTCTGGTGTCTGTCACCAGTCACAGTGATGTACCCACAATCCCATCTGTTTATCACGGCTCTGATAAATGACAGCTTAACGCCAAATATGTCACACAAAGCCAAACGGGAGGATTAACACTGAATGAAATCAGAGAGTCAGAGTTTGTGAACTGAAAAGTCAAATCCTCGACCGAGGAGAAACACAAACAGAAGCAGGCTGAACTAATACTGTAAAAAAAACTCAGACAATTTGTAATGTGGCTTTGAAACAAGAACAAACAGCTTATGTTGAATTTTTTGTAAAATCACGAGAAAATCTGATATATTCCATTGGTTTGTGGTGCCGGATGGGAAAATCACCAGTCATCATATTTTGATGATAGGCTTCATATCCAAGAAAACAATAACAACACATAAATGTTAAATCTCCAGCTCTGATTCCCTGTCAGTGTCTGTGCATCATCCACCAGTACAGGGAATGAGGAAATGTGTATCAGACAAATGTTTCATATTCACGTACATCGTCCTAAGTTTATATAGAGTGTTAGAAAAAAATGGACCTAGACTCAAGATTCATAAAGTGAAGCCGAGCCTGAAACATGCATTCTCTCGAATGACCAACAGAGGGCAACTCCACAGGTTTCAAAAGAAGTAAGTTTCTGTAGAAGTTCACGAAAAATAACTCTACGTCTCACTTGATTTAAAATGCTGGTAAACATTTGTGATCTCAGCTTCTAGTTTTTAAAGGATTGCAAACTGTGCGATTGTCAGGTATCATCCATACGGAATATTATAACTCGTAATACCAACATTAAATGATGACATTATTTGTAATTTTGGCATCATTGATCGTACTGAGAGCAAAATGATCAGATATCTGGCAACGCTGTCATTAGTAGCTGTGCACATTAGAAAAATAAATTCAACTCAAGGAGTTTAAAGACATAGAAAAATCCAAATATCTGAGAGATCTAAGACTTCAGTGACAAAACTCGTTTGTGCTGCGATGTAGAAACCACACTTTGTAAAGTGTTTGAAGGCTCGTCGCCTATGCAGGGATCCATTGTAACACACACACACACGCACACACACGTACTCCTACACAACTATGCATGTGGAAGCCTGATGATACACAGAATACACACGATAGAGCTGTTGAGAACTGACCTTGGCTTTAATTGAGAGAAAGAACATAAAGAAGCAGCAGGGATGTTTGTGTCGTGGTTTTGTGTACGTGCGATTGTGTGATTGTGCGAATGCAGAGTGAATTCACGACGGAGCTTCTGCTTTAGCTTCAGGCGTTTTCTTTCTTCTTCAGGAAATAAGACGCTGTTTGTCATTAAGGCCACAACACCGTCAATAATCAAAGATATTGGGAAGCGAAGCAACAACCGTTAAGTCAGAGTCAGATCAAGTCTCTGTTTGGTTTAATTGTCGATAATAACTTTAGTTTCTAGATCTATTCTGCAGTGACCTTGACTGTGTGTGTGCAAGTGTATGTGTGTGTCTGTGAGTGGGTGGGAGAACACAATGTGTGTGAAAGCATGCAGAGAGGATGAGTGTGCTTCCTGAGTCGTGCACGTGTGTGCTTGTGTGAGTTTTTTTTACTGAAGCTACAAAATACTAAACAATTAGAGTGTGAATATTACTGATTTTGAAGTATTCAAGGTAAATAAATATGTAAGTAAAGTAAAGAATGATTCACATATTTATCCAAGGACGCCTGAAGGAATCTGAAAACAGGTTTAGAATTAAGGGAACAGAGTACAGCAGTATTCTTTATTGTGTTATTTCTTCTCTAAAGAGAGAGAGAGCAGAGTGTCAAGGCAGTGGATGACATCAGAAGGGGGCAGTGAAGAGCACTGACAGACACTGACAACACCGGGAGAGAGAGAGAGAGAGAGAGAGAGAGAGAGAGGGAGGGAGAGAGAGCCGAGCACAGACCGACTGATGCTGAGTGACCATCTGCTGAAGTTTTTCTTTCCTTCGCTTTCGTTCGTCAATTAAATCTCATTCTCTCCGAGTCTCACTTGCACACGAGCAAACACACGTGCACTCTGTTCCTCTGGATCGGTCATATCTCTGAATCCATCTGTTCCCTAGGCTGCGTATTGCCAAGAAGGAAATCATACAGTAGATCCCACCTGTGTCATGACTCATATGTTCACTAGCTTGACACCCGCTCAATGTCGGAAAGCCTTTGTTCACATACAGGGAATATTAATCACGGGATATGGGCTTAGTTGGGAAATGTTGAAGAATCGTACCAGAAGCTTAAAATGATCGTAGTTTGAGGGAAA
This sequence comes from Pleuronectes platessa, assembly GCF_947347685.1. NCBI lineage: Eukaryota > Metazoa > Chordata > Actinopteri > Pleuronectiformes > Pleuronectidae > Pleuronectes > Pleuronectes platessa. The sequence continues at coordinate 4,344,812 of NC_070632.1, forward strand.
TGATCGCACGCCACCAGAGTAAGGATTGGAACCTGGATACCGAAGTTTTGAAGCTGTGTCGAGAATCCGAAGAGATTTAGAACTCTTATTAAGGCTCTTATTTTGAAATCTGAAACAGGAAGCTCGACGGTCACATGTAAGGACTGAAAAGACGTCACGTGACAATAGATGCGTAAATATAGACTTTCAACTGATAATACTAAGTGTCACAAAATAATAAAATTATCGTACAGAAGGCAAAGTTATCGCTCAAATAAGAAAATGATCGTACATAAGGCAACACTGCTCCACAGACGTTTCCTTTCTTGACCCACATGACGTCACCGTGGCCTGAAATCTAATCCATTCATCTTTGAGTCCAAGTGGCAACTGAACTCAAATAACTTCTATGGAGGCAAATTTAAGATATCATGGTCAAGAGGCCGAATACCTGAGGTCAACACGACCTTGACCTCTGACCTCTGACCACACAAATTTTATCAGTTAATCCGTGAGTCTAAGTGAACATTTATCAAAAATTTGACAGAATTCCCTCAAAATGTTCAATAATTGGACTTTGGGCAGAAAGTTACGGACACCGGACTGGAAGGTCGCTGGTTCCATTCCTCGCGGTGACAATACAACATACCTGGATGGACAACACCCGGATCTGTTCCAAAGTCCAAAGAGCCCTCTCCCTACCCCCACTGTCTAAGTGCCCCTGAGCAAGGCACCTTACTCCCCCAACATCTGCTCCCCGGGCGCTGTGCATGGCTGCCCACTGCTCTGTGTGTCCTGTGATGTTCACCAGATGGGACAAAAGCAGAAGACAAATTTCAATGTATCTTATCTTATCTTATCTTATCTTATCTTATCTTATCTTATCTTATCTTATCTTATCTTATCTTATCTTATCTTATCTTCAAAATCCAGGAAACATTTCCATCTGACTTGGACGAGCGTCTCCGATCTGAGGCCGGAGCTCAGTTAGCTATAAAAACACAAATAAAGTAATTGGAGGCAAACAATGTCCTCACAAGTACGACACAAAGTTTGTGTGTGTGTGTGCATAATATCAGTGATCCATGTGAAAGCATGTGTGGCCTGGTGCGGTTGTGTGTCTGTATCTGGGCCATGTGCCTGTGGGTCAGTGTGACACAATGATCAGGGCCCGAGTGATTAACGCTGGTTTCTGTCGACTCAGATCATCTTCTTCAATATGACATTCATCGGCTCCGCTCGCCGGGTCGCTGCTTCCAAATTAATTGGAAGCTTCTCGTCACATTCGACTTAAAGTTGCCGCTCGTCTAATGACAAAGTAAAAACTCAGAGAAAACAAGAAGGGTTTTTCTATTGTGGTGTTATGATCCGTGCCAGTGTGACCATGATGCAAGGGGTTTAATAATATTCACTGGTTTGAAGGACTGGAATAGACGCTGACTGGGACTTCACGGACAGAAAGAGGCTATTGTGTGTGTGAGCACTTCACAGGATCCCAGCAGGAAGGCATCTGCCATCACTTCCTGCTGTTAACTTCTATTAGAATGTGACAAACATGCATCTGTTAGGTGTGTAAATGTACAAGCTTTAATTAAATACTGTGAAGTTTACACTCAGTTCGTACAATAATCAAATATATATCAATCATATCCAGAACAACAAAAAAGTTCCATATTTGTTATTTTCTCATTTGTTTCTTATTTGGTGCATTCAACAATATTTAACACATCTTCTCAAAATATATTTATTCATAAAGGTTCATGTTTGCATTATTAAAATAGCTTCATGTGGCAGGAGCTCTAATAACAGTACATAAAGCTGTGTGCATGTTATCATCTGTGGACAGGAGCAGGAAAACCATAATACAAATGATTTTACCACTTTAAATGAAAGTTTATTGTTACTGGCTGTAGCATATGGGACATAACTGCATATTTAAACAAATATATAACAAGTAAATCAAATAGATTATCCATGCCGTCCTCTCCACCAACACAAGCATTAAACCATTGCATCAGTCCACCGCGATTTCTCCCTCCAATAATCTGTCTGTCAGCGTCAAATTGCAGAGAGAGAGAGAGAGAGAGAGAGAGAGAGAGAGAGAGAGAGAGAGAGAGAGAGATGTTCAAAGTGTGGACGAGGAGAAGAGACACTGGTGATTATCAGTGTAACAAGCAACCAGGAGACAACTGCTGAGGAGAAGGAGAAAATAAAGAGGAGGCGAAATGTAGGAAACGGTAAAGAAAGAAAAATTAGGAGTGTGAGAGAAGGAAGGATGGACAGGGAGGACAGGAAGACGAGAGGACAGGAAGACGAGAGGACAGGAAGACGAGAGGACAGGGCAGAGACGAGATAAGGGAGGAGGAGGAGGAGACGGTGAGAAATGACATACTTGACATTTACCTTCCATATTCCTCAGTACACAAGAACAGGAGGGAAAACGGGTGAATGAATATGTAACCGTTACTGCACGGCTGTGTAAACACCGAGCGTGACCCCAGGTTCCATCCACTCCTGTCCCCCCCAGCAGAGGGACGGTCCTCACGTCTCAGAGGCTGGTGCCCGGAGACACACGTCGGTTCAGCTGTAGAGCTCAGGATGTTCAGACCAGATGTGAGGAATGATATCAGGAGCCATTAATTATGAATCGTATGTCTGTCGCTCTAGATTCCTGTTTGTGTTGCTGGAGAAAAGAAACAAAGAGTTTTCTGGGTGAAATATTAGCTTCGTCCCAAGAAGGTTTTAACCCCCTAAACCTGTTTGGTTGAATTGATACTCAAGCGTCAGAGGTTGTTAACTCTTTGGAAAATGATCAATTCCCCAAAGCCCGACGAATCCTGGTTCCACAAGCAAATCACATCTCACAATCCAAAACAGCCGAGGAACACTCCACCCCCTATTCACCTGGTTTCACCTGTGTGTGAGGGTGTGTGTGTCTGTGTGTGTGTGTGTGTGTGTGTGTGTCTGTGTGTGTGTGTGTGTGTGTTTGTGTGTCTGTGTGTGTGTGTGTGTTAGAGTGTTGGTTAACCTCCTAGGAGAGCAGAGCAGTCACTGATTCAGCAGAAATGTCCAGCGTGGGATGAACTCTCTCAGCGGTCATACAAGAACACAAAAACAAACACACACACACACACACACACACACACACACACACACACACACACACACAGACACACACACACACACACACACACACACACACACACAGACACACACACACACACACACACACACAGACACACAGCTTCTATTCTCCTCAAACGCACAGTGATTCATTTCACTCTTTCACTTGTTTCTGTTTTCTCTCTTCACCTCCTCCTCCCTTTGTTTCTCCTGTTTGTTCTTCCAGTGAAACCAGGAAACCAGCTTGAGCCCGACATGGAAGTCCCACTGTGAACACTGTGTATAAAGGCATTTTCATCTTCCTCCCTGCGTGTTGTAGTCTGTGATTCCCACAGTGAAATGTCTCTCTTCATCTGACACATTTTCTCCTTCCACTTCCGGTTTTGTCGATTGCTAATAAAAAGCCACAGTTTTTCTTTCTCACAGCCAAAGGTGCACGTGTTCAATTAAAAATAAACTAAACAAGTATCCTGTCCTGATTCCCAGTAAGATTTTAGTTTGTGTCATTTGTGTGGCAGACATGACACAGCCATGTTGTTGCAGAGACGCCCTGGAGCTGTTCAGCTGTTCTACGCCCGGGAAGTCAAAGGTTGCAACACGTGTGCGTTTGCTGGAGTGAACCTGCCTCTCCATGAGGCTGTGGATAATCTGATATGTCACAGATTAGATGGCGGTTGGGGGAGCGACATGAAAACGACGTGATGTGTCTCAGTTATGAAACATAAAAGTACGGGGAGGGTTTCCAAAGGCTCCAGCTGACCTTGCACATACAGTACAAGCTTTATATTACACAGTTGTCTAAATGAACATTTCGTATTAAAGATGTACTTATCGTTATATATATATATATATTTTTTTTAATTATTATTATTATTTGATTTTTCTTTTCTGTTTGTCCCCTTGGGTGGGGGGGGGGGGGGGGGATTTGTTCATATACGTCTGTATGTATGAGATTTCATGTTCAATTGTGAAAAAAACAATAAATAAAGTAAAAAAAAAAAAAAAAATGTATTAATCGTGTATTTTGACTTGTTAGTTTGGTCCCTGCTCCATACGCTAACATGGAGAAGGCAGAGTTTATGATCTATACTGCAGACAGCCACAAGGGGGCGACTGAGACTTTTTGGCTGATGTCGTCCATCTTTTTATAAAATCGATGATCTCATACAATCACGATATAGTGATAATATAGAAAACATGACTTGTAGAGCTCAGTATTAATGTAGGATTATTATCAAGTATTATTTTGCAGTTAATTTTACAATTAACTGCAGCTCTAAATGAATACTTGTTGTTATATCTAAACATCTATTATTGGAAGAGGCTTTGTGGCCACGTATCAGTTTGGGATTGATTAATGTGTGTGTAATAAAAATCTCTGCAGGGCTGCTGTTCGGAATCTTCTGTCCTGTCAACCTGACGACTGAGAGCATCTGCTGCTGAGGCTCAACGGCTTCAGGCCAGAGAACCGACGGAGCCGAGGCCCGGTGCTGCTCGTGTTCCCCTCAGCACCGACCCACCGGTGAGATGTTCCCACTCTGATCGGCTCCCTCCTTTCATCTGCCACGTTTGATTATGTTTCATCCGTTTACATTTATATATTTATCACCATCCTTGTATCTTTCCTTTCCTTTCTGCTTTTTCCTGTCTTCCTCTTTGTTTTCGTTTCGCCCCCGCTCTTCTCCTCTTCCTCACCTCCACAGGTGACTGAACAGCTGGGCGGAGCTGCGAGCCGCTGTGATCCAGACGTGCACCTGGAACCGGGCGAGACAAACCGCAGCTGCAGCAGAACAAAGACACACGACTGTTGTGAAGACTAAACATTCAGGAGACTTTGTCGAATCAATCATCAATCAAAGCAGCTGCAGTTTGACCTGGTTCGCCCCCCCCCCCCCCTTCCCTCTACAAAGCAGTAGATGCACCATGAGGCTCCACGTAATGTGAATCGGGTTCAGAATATGATTTGTTTTTCTGTCACATATCAATGAGTCTCTGACGGCGATCAGGGGCAGTTAAGGGTTCAGTGTTCTTCCCAACCTCCACTGGAGGAGCCAGGGATCGAACTACCAACCTTCTGCTCCACATCCTGAGCCACTATCACCTTTTATCTGTAAAAAACACATTGTTCCATTAATTTTGCCTCCCCGGAACATTCACGATTATTTTTTAAAGCTTGAAAGTCCTTTGAACATCAAATTTGGGTCATTAAGTTTCTCCAACTGACATTTGGCCGCGTGTAGTTTGACCCTTGATTCAACCTCGGCCACATCACATCCTGATAAAGACCAAGTGTGAGCAACGGCTTGAGACAAACATACAAACAAATAAACTTTATATTGGACTGGATAGAGGAGGAAGTTGTTTTTCTTCTTATTCTGCTGCTTCAATATGTGTCATTGTCAACAACAACAAGCATTCTGACCGATGTCGAAAGTGAAATTAAATTTTGTCCCCCAAAAACATAAAGCCATAATATATCGCTCAGTCTAAGTCCGACCCTGTTCTTCAACTTTCATTAACTGAACACAGGATTGAAAATGATTCTAGTTTGTAAAAGCCCTCGAAATGCAAAGTTGGTCAGATCCAGGTTTCAAAACTAAAATTAAAGTCGGAACAAATATGTTTTGAATGAATTTCGTGTGGAGCAGAATAGAGAACTGTGTTTAATGTGTAAGAGTCAGATCAGGATAATGAGTTAATCTAAATTAGTAAAGTTAAACCAGGAACATGAGTCGGTGAATCTTCAGTGAATTTTCAGCCTCTAAAGATCTAAACTCCACTTCACGTCCCCGGAGGAAACGAGGCCACCTTCACATCCTCTGTGCATAATGTGAGATAGAACAACACATTGTAAATCTGAATGGATTTTTTTTTTATAGTCGGTATAAAAGGACAAAAGGGAAAGATTGCATTAAACTGACTGAGTCAATTCAAGCTGCTGCTTTTCTCTGCTCGAGAGACGAGGAGAACATTGACTGTGATTCATCGAGCCTGTAAACATGATTATATTTGATCATTAACTGGCAGCGGACAACAGAGTCTTTCTATGTATGCAAATGCACATTTTTGTTAATGTGTGTGTGTGTGTATGGACCCTTAAAGCAAAATGTGTGTGTGTGTGTGTGTGTGTATGTGTGGGCAGAGGTTAATTTAGCCCAGCAGTGAAGAGCCCTTGATAAAGAGCAGCCTGATCCCTGTTTAATTACCTTCCGTCTACATTTCATTGGCATACTCTGGGTCATAGGTGTGTGTCTGTGTACGTGTGATGAATTGAAGATTTGGACACACACACACACACCTACACACACACACCCACACACCCACACACACGGAAGCTTGAGATGTATCCAATTCGCCGTCTGTGTGAATAAGTGCTTGTCTGACATTTATCCGTGTATTCTTGTGTCATGTATGTGCAAGCTGGTTTGACATATGAGGTTTGACATATGAGGCTTTGCTGCATATGTAAAACTGAAAGTGTGTGTGTGTGTGTGTGTGAGGACCTCACATTTGCACCTCACATAATTTCGTTGTTGTGTGTGTGTGTTGTGTTTTATTGTTTATGTGTCTTTTCTTGATACACCTGTGGTTTTTACATTTGTACTTTTGTCCAAGTTACCAAGCGTCATACAGTTACATACATGTACATTTTGATTTAGTGTCCGTGCTGCTGTGTTTTTTATATGTGGATGAAAACACGTCTTCACGGCTAAATCTGGCACATTCACATGTTGGACTTCATTTCCCTTTCTAAAAGATAAACACACACGTTCTTAAGATAATCAGAGATTAAGTGTGCTTAAGAAAATCTGCATGAAAGTAAACTCACCATATTTCAGCTTCTTTTCCCGAAACTCTGCATCTGCTGCATCAAGTTCTCACTGGAAAGTTTGAGCAAAATATAAAAAACATATTTTAGTGACAGGTTTGATACAAAGGTCGGAAATCATGGTTCTGTGTTCGCATAGAGAAACAATCATTGTTTTTCAAAACAAAAGACAATGTAGGAACATCATTTTTTACTTTTGTCTTCTTCTTGTGTGTGTGTGTGTGTGAGTCTGTGTGTGTCTGTCTGTGTGTGTGTGTGTGTCTTCCACCTTCATGCTGACTCCCTGACGCTCAAGGTCTCTTGGTGTAAAAGGGGATTTTGCTCTGGATGTTCTCATTGACATTTTCTGACTCCGCTTTGCTTCAAGAAAAAAATATGAAGATGTAAAATCAATACGAGGGAGCCACGGCTGAAAATGATAATATCTGAAAAGCTAAAGCTGTATAAAATCGGGCTTTATAAATAAATAAATAAATGAATAAATAGCAACTCTTGAATGATTTGCAGTGATTAAAATGTTTGTAATATTGTAAATAATGAATTATAGCAATATAGAGATATTAATGACTGGGGCGTCCACACAGACAGACACACATGTGATAAAACACACACGTGGACAAGTTTGTATTGTCGTGTAGTGAAAAGTATAAACCATGTGTTTAACTCCATGTGTGTGTGTCTCGTTATATTTGAGCTGCTGCACTTATAAGTCTAATAATTCAGAATATCATTTTTTTCTCCTGCAGTGGAACCATCAAAACATTTCCAGTGTTAATGCGTGTACAAGAGTCAAGCCTAATTTAATTAGGTCTAATAAAACGGCTGAGTGCGGCAGTCAGCGACCCGGCGCCGGGGCGGGAGACGCCACCGGAATTAAACGAGTGCACACGCGTGTTATGTTAAAGAGCTAATAACATAATTACATACACAACAGCTTGTGTTGTCGCCCGCTAAACAACGCAGGCACAGTGCCAACCCCCCCCCCCCCCCGTGCTATTACCCTGAGGTATTGTGGCGCTCGGCCAATTTCACTCGTCTCTCGTTCGTTACTTCAGCCTCGTCTCTAAGATCAGTTAAATGTCTTATTTCAAACTCCTGTGTCACCAACATGTGTTTGTGCGACTGGACCCAGAGCGACCGAGCAGCCACAAGCTTTCACATGTTGTTATTCCTGAAAGCTTTCCATTATATTGATTTCCTGTTGTTGTTCTTTCTTCGAGTGAAAACATATGGTAACGCAAACGTTCACAAGAGTTGGGTGGTTATAGAAAAGACGATAAATGAACCTGCATCGACTTCTCCTATAGAAAATCGAGTGATGCATTCAGGGTCTCGACATACAAGATGGCGCCACGAACGGCTGCCACGGTGTGTTGGTGCGCACTTCTGTGTTTGTTTTTAGTATTTAATTCTGTTAATTGCGACCCAACTCGGATTACTTTCACGATGGACGAGCTTCTTAACATCAGGGACACAACACCATCTGATTTATGTCCCAACTTTCTCGCATCTTCCGTGGATTTAGTTGATTTACTGGTCAAAGGTGCGGTGCTCCTCGGCCACGCAGCGAGACTGAGGCGGAGACGGAGAGGAAAGCGCGCTGGGGCTCTGGTGCGCTTCAGGGAGAGAGGATTTCGCTCATCACTCCCGTGCATTCTCCTCTCTAATGTCCGCTCGCTGTGCAATAAGATGGACGAACTGCGCCTTCTCATCCGGACAAATAGAGACTTCTCCCTCTCTTCTGTATTCTGTTTTACTGAATCGTGGCTGACCGAAGCCACACCGGACTCCGCCGCACAGCTGACCGGCTTTCAGCTGTTACGCGCGGACCGCGACCCGATCCTCTCACGCAAGGCAAAAGGCGGAGGGATTTGTTTTTATATAAACCAGGGCTGGTGCAGCGACGTGAAAGTCATTTTACAGTCCTGTTCTCCGGACCTGGAAACTTTTTTCATCACCTGCAGACCGTTCTACTCTCCCCGGGAATTCACCTCTTTCATCCTGGCTGGAGTCTACATCCCCCCGCAAGCTGACGTGCGCGAGGCTCAACGACAACTCGCTGAGCAGATACTGGGAGTGGAGAGAAGGAGAGAGAACACATATTCCCCCGTTATTGTCCTTGGGGACTTTAATAAGGGGAACTTATCTCAGGAGCTCCCAAAATATAAACAGTTAATTAAATGCCCGACCAGGGGGGAGAACACCCTGGATCACTGCTACAGCACCATCAGCAAGGCTTATCATGCAGTCTCCCGCGCTGCCCTGGGTCTGTCCGACCACGCTCTCATTCACCTGATCCCGGCTTACAGACAGAAACTCAAGATTTCTAAACCTGCTGTGCTGAGATCAAAGAACTGGAGCAGCAGAGAAGCTGTGGAGGAGCTGCGTGACTGCCTTGAAAACACAGACTGGGACATTTTTAGAACTGCCACTTACAGCCTGGACGAATATACAGATGCTGTGACGTCCTACATCAGCTTCTGTGAAGACCGATGTATTCCAACACGCACCAGGGTGTGTTATAACAACGACAAGCCCTGGTTCACAGCAAAACTCAAACAGCTTCGTTTGGAGAAAGAGGTGGCCTTCAAGAGTGGGGACATGGATAGGTTCAGACTAATTAAATACTCGTTTGGCAAGGAGATTAAGGAGGCCAAACGACTGTATTCAAAGAAGCTGGAACAACAGTTTGCAGCCAACGACTCCTCGTCAGTCTGGAAAGGCCTTCGGGTGATCACCGGCTGCAAGACCAAATCCCCCCACTCTGTGGAAGACTTGAGACTTGCCAACGATCTGAATGACTTTTATTGTAGATTCGATAGACCCTCTCAAACCCCCCCCGCATCTATCACACCTCTTCTCCCCAGCCTGGACAAAGACACTAGCCCCCCCCACAAAATGGCCCCAGACTGCCCCATCACCTCCATCCCCCCCTTCACACCTCTCTCAATTCAGGAGAGAGATGTAAATAAGCTCCTGAAGAAACTGAACCCCCGCAAGGCAGCTGGACCAGACGCTGTCTCCCCCTCTACACTGAGGCACTGTGCGGATCAGCTTTCTCCATTGTTCACGGACATTTTCAACACCTCACTGGCTGAATGTGTTGTACCCGCCTGCCTGAAAACATCCACCATCATCCCCGTTCCCAAGAAGCAGAGGATCACAGGCCTTAATGACTACAGACCAGTCGCCCTGACCTCTGTAGTAATGAAGACCTTCGAGCGACTCGTGCTGACCCACCTCAAAACTATAACCAACCACCTCCTCGACCCGCTGCAGTTTGCCTACAGAGCCAACAGGTCCGTAGACGATGCAGTCAACATGGGACTCCACTTCATCCTCCAGCACCTCGACTCCCCCAGCACCTACGCCAGGATCTTGTTTGTGGACTTCAGCTCCGCATTCAACACCATCTCTCCAGCTCTTCTCCGGGACAAGCTGACCCAGCTGAGCGTGCCTGACCCCACCTGCAGGTGGATCACCAACTTCCTGACCGACAGGAAGCAGCGCGTGAGGCTGGGGAAGCTTGTCTCTGACACCCGGACCATCAGCACTGGAGCCCCTCAAGGTTGTGTGCTCTCTCCTCTCCTCTTCTCCCTCTACACCAACAACTGCACCTCCAGCCATCCCTCTGTCAAACTCCTGAAGTTTGCCGACGACACCACCCTTATTGGATTAATTTCCAATGGGGACGAGGCCGCCTACAGAGAGGAAGTTAACAGCCTGGCTTCCTGGTGCAGCCAGAACCACCTGGAGCTGAACGCTTCAAAAACTGTAGAGATGGTGGCAGACTTCAGGAGGAGCCCAGCCCAAACCGCCCCCCTCACCATGTGCGACTCCCCAGTTAAAACAGTGGAGTCATTCAGATTCCTGGGGACGATCATAGCACAGGACCTGAGGTGGACGGAGAACATCACCTCCATCACCAAGAAGGCCCAGCAGAGGATGTTCTTCCTGCGGCAACTGAGGAAATTCAGCATGCCGCGGAAAGTGATGGTTGAGTTCTACACAGCCATCATTGAGTCCATCCTCACCTCATCCATCACCGTTTGGTTCGCTGCCTCCACTGCCAAGGACAAGGGCAGACTGCAGCGGATCATTCGGTCAGCTGAGAAGGTCATCGGCTGTGACCTGCCGGCTCTCCTAGACCTGTTCCACTCCAGGACCAGAAAGAGAGCAGGCAAGATCATCGCTGATCCTTCCCATCCCGGTCACCACCTGTTCCAGAGACTTCCATCTGGGAAAAGGTTCCGGGCCGTCAGGACTAAAACCTCGCGTCACCTGAACAGCTTTTTCCCCATGGCAGTGGGGCTCACAAACAAGCCCCCCCCATCACACTGACTCTGCTGACCCCCCCCCCCCCCACCCTCGCACATAATTTATAACACTACATTATTGGCACTACCACCAATCTTTGCACCTTAAAACCGCACAAAACACATTTACTGTACATATTATTTTTTCGATATTGTTGTTTTTTATATTGATGTTTATATTGCTCTATATTGTTGTTTTTATATTGTTGTTTGTAAAGTGCACCAACCACACCAAGGCAATTTCCTGTATGTGAAAATATACAAGGCAATAAAAAGAATTCTGATTCTGATTCTGATTCTGATTCTGATTCTGATTGCCACAATCCTGTTTATGTATTTCTGAGGCTTTTGAATGGAGATGTTCTCTAATTTATTGAAAAGCCTGTATGTATTAAAATGAAAACCTTTTTTTTTCATCTCTATCTCTCTCTCTCTCTCTCTCTCTCTCTCTCTCTCTCTCTCTCTCTCTCTCTTCCTGTACCGTTCTGTCTCTCCATCACGCTCTCGCTCTTTTGTGCCTCCTCCTGCCTCCTTTTTTTCCGTCCTTGAGATGAAAATGGAGAGAGGTAGGCAGCGGTGAAGAGAGACTGATATTGGTTTGACACTAACATTTCTTTCTTAGCACCAAACTCATTCAGCCGTGTGTTTGTGTGTGTGTGTGTGTCTCTCTGTGTGTGTGTGTGTGTGTGTGTGTGTGTGTTTTGATGAAAAGCCCGGTGAGCTGACTCAAGGTTGGAGCTGCTTATGAAACCGGTGAACTATCTGGCAGATTTCAATGAACATAAATGAACATGTGAACAAGGAGGAGAAAAAAAAAAAAATACTGAATTGATGTGGTGGTCTAACAGTTGCTAGGCAATTCCAGTAACCTTGATGGGATGGAGCCATGTAACTTTTTACTAAAAGGAACTAAAGCTTTTTATCCACTAGAACTTTATCGTTGCGTGATTATTGTCTATTTAATGTACACACAGACTTTATGATACATTCTGTGGTTGCACAAGTACATCGTCTCTTTGTAATCATAACAAATATGAAACTTTCTTTTGTTGTTAATCTGACCCAGATGTTAAAACGTTGTCTTTTTCCACTTCTCATATAAGTGTATCGACTTGAATGCATTATAATGTGCATGCAAATGGACCCATTTTGTTAAATGCATAAATAAATGTTTTGTAGTAGCTACTTCCTGTTAAAGCAGAAGTTTTAACAGGAAGCCTTGATGTGCAAGAAGTGAACAAACATCAGCGGTGACAGTTGTAAATTGTAGAATGAAGCACAAATAGTAAAAAACGACAGAATCCTAACCGGTCTGAACTTCATCTGTCACTTGGTGTTTGCTGAGCGCGACATCAAGAGAACAATTAGATAAAAGTTTGTGTTTTATTGAAAATTAACAGAATAAGGTAGAAAAATCAATTTGTTTTCCAGATTTAACCAAATGTGAACAGGTCCTGATTTCTCACACTGGATATATATACTTTCACAGGAAACTGAAAGTTTATATACCCCCCCCCCCCCCCCCCCCCCCCACACACACACACACACAGACACACACACACTTAAGCCGAACATCTCATTCAGCCAATCACAGGGATTTATTGGAGCCACGTCTCTCGTGTCTCAACTTTTTCTGTTTTCTCCTCTGCACCACTTTCCTATCAGTTTACATCTAGTTCAGCCTCATCTTTATTTTCAAATCATCCGCACCCCCCCCCCCCATCCTCCCTCACATCTCTTTCTCTCCCCCTCTCTCTCTCTCTCTCGTTCGCTGTCCTCCATCCATCTCCTTCCTCCCAGCCCTCGCTCTTCTCCCAGTTGGTTATTAATGGTTTTAATTTACAGGAAGGAAAGACCTTGGTGACCACAGAGGCGTCCCCTCTGTCCCCCAGTGTGTATTTGTGTGTGTGTGTATGTGTGTGTGTGGGGGGGGGCAGAGAGACCCCCAGCTTGTCCCTGCGTAACCAAGCAGTAATAATGCTTTGTCTTCTTTAACTGTGCTTCTCCTCCGTGGTCTCCCTCATCCTTCTCTCTCCATCCCTTCCTCCTCCAGCTCTTCCACTTTCCTCCGATGTTCCAAACCATCTCTCTTACTTTCCTCTGACCTGTCGTTTCTTTGCTTGTGTGCTTTTCTCAGAAACACGACGACGTCCAGATATCACCTGCACGCAACAACATGTTGCCTGGAGGTCAAGGCTCTCCCGGTGGGCAGGTTAGCTGACACGGTTTCCAACCTTCAATTCTGGAACCATTTCTGTTGCAGATCAACTTTGTGTCTATTTCTACCTGTCTTCTGAATCACTGGATGTCCAGATCAGCAAATCAAAACTTTTGTGGAGTGAATCTCTGTTGTGTTACATCTTAATGAGGACAGAGCGTAACAGAAGAACAGCCATGAAATGACATTTGAGTTCTCAGTGGTTTTGCAGGTGAACACACGTGTACGCTTCATTCTCATAAAGTTTTACAGTTGCAGTAAAAAGTCAAACAAGACACAAACAGAATGTAACTTTTATTAAACGAACTGAGTTGTATTGATGCCAATTTTTAATTTTCTTTTCTTTTAACAGTCAGCATTGTTTTATTTTGACAGTGTCCAAAATGAAGTGCTGTCTGCATCTGATAACAAGTTGGTGTAAGTTAAAAGGGCTCGTAGACATCATGACCAGCAGGTTTCTGGGTTGACCAAATGTCCTTCCATACTTCTGTCCCTTTATCAGAATAAAGACAAATAAAAAAGGATGATGTAGTTTGTCCCACACACACACAAATGAGCCATTTTTCTTTTCCATTGTTTTCTTATCTGGGAATTTTTTTCTATTATATTTTTCCTCTCTCTCTCTCTCTCTCTCTCTCTCTCTCTCTCTCTCTCTCTCTCTCTCTCTCTCTCTCTCTCTCTCTCTCTCTCTCTTCCAGGCACCTTTGAGTGATCCTGCCCTTATTCATTTTTCTCAATCTATCTCTCTCCCTACCTCTCTCTCGACCCAATTACTTCAGCCTCCCTTCATCTTAGATCGCCACAAAGATTTCAGATCTTTGTCTGTTTGTGTGCAACACACACACACAAAGAGAGACACACACACACACACACACACATACAGACACACACACACACACACACACACAGCTTCTGACAGGGAACTCGTGCACAAACACATACAAGAAGACGATATCAAGCAGGCGTGCTCACCATTAATATTTTACTAATATGACAGTTGGGTATGATATGATTTGGTGAGTGTGTCTGTGTCTTTGTGTGTGTGTGTGTGTGTGTGTGTATGTGTGTGTGTGTGTGTGTGTGTGTGTTGTGTGTGTCTGTATGTGTGTGTGTGATGTGCACCCATCACTTTTAATGAGGGCAGACAAAGCATATGGAGAGAGGCAGGGAAGCAAGGCGTATTCCATTACCTTTTATTTTCCTTCAGTGCAAGTGTGTGTGCGCACACTGTATTTTTGTTGTGTTTTGTGTCTGTGTGTGTCTGTGTGTGTCTGTGTGAACAGACCAAAAACCTGAAACAATAGTGAGCGATGAGGGTGTGCGTGTTTGTGTGCGTGTGTGTTTGTGTGTGTGTGTGTGTGTGTGTGTGTGTGTGTGTGTGTGTGTGTGAGAAGCAGCTTGTTGCAAAATGAGCGCATGTGTCAATAAGACAGATGGGTGATGTCGAGCATATTATGACTGTGAAGTTCACACTTTTCTAGATCGTATTTAACCAAGCTGTAAAGAACTCTATGTTATTTACAGTAACAGCCTGCGGGGAGGTGTTACAGGGGGTGGCAGGTATACAGTGTGTACACACACACACACACACACACACACACACACACACACACACATAGACACACACATACCAAGGAAATGTTTTTATTGGCACTTCCCCTGTGAGACTCTTCTGCTGGAGCATTAGAGGGTTAAATGGTTTGCTCGAGGGCATCGTCTCAGACTCCATCATTTAACAACAATGATTCTCTGCTGAATTACAAAGTTTTGCTTGTTTTTCCACATTTGTGTCTGTAGTAGTACGTTAACTGGTCAGTAGCTCATCAGCTCCGGTGGGTAATGAAGCTGTTTCTCTGTCCGTTGGTTTGTTTTTCAGCAGGTAAATCCCAAAACTACTGAATGGATATCCAAAAAACTTGGTTTTGCACGAATCGGGACCGAGGTAAAGAAGAGACGATGTTTCTGAGACATTTTGACCAATTTCCCACAGAATAAATCTCAGTGGATAAGCAAAGTCCAGGGATCTTCATCCTAGAGGGAAACATGTTAGCGGAACATCTCTAAAGGCCCGTCACACATTAGCACTGTTGCATCCCAGGAAGTCCCGTCATGTAAGTGAGAACACAAACCCACCTCACACATGGTCGAGTGTTCATTTTCCTCATGTGACTCACTCTCTGCGTTCACTAGCAGTTCTGATTTACAGCTCCGAGACCAGTTCTGAGGCAGGAGAGCTCCAAACTCCTCATGTGGGTCTTTAAGGCGTCAGCTCGGCTTCATTCTGTCACTTTAATGCACTTCATGGACCTTTAATGTCTAATTTAAAAAAAGGTACATGGATTTCTTTCCCCCTGCAAAATGGAAGCCTTACTCAGAGCTCAGTGTCACACAGGTCAGGTGGTTTACTGTAAAGGTGGCAGAGCAGGATTTGCAGGGCGGGTGTATACTGGTTTTACAAAGTTGTTTATCAGGTGTTGATGTTGTGTGGCTCCGTCAGGGACGATCGACCGAGGGGATGTCAACGAAAGACAAAGGATGAAGAAGGAGGTAAAGAGGAGAGTGTGTGTGTCTGTGTGTGAGTGTGTGTGTGTGGGTGTGTGTGTGTGTGTGCGAGGGACACTGGGCAGTCTGAAGGCCAGACACTGAAACAGAATTAGAGTCTATGGTGCTTCTAAATGTCAGTGTGTGTGTGTGTGTGTGTGTGTGTGTGTGTGTGTGTGTGAACTCCCTCTGTAGGCGTCCATGCCTTAAACTCCTCTTAGCCCTACACACGCACACACACACACACACAGACACACTAACACTACCTCCTCATTAGCAAGAGGACATGACATTTCTAGACCGCTCCGGCCGGCGATGTGACGTTGTGGGGGGGGGGGGACCGAGTCTTTCATTCCTCATTTTGACCAGAATTCATATTCATTTCACCATTAAAAGAATAATGGTTGAAATAAAAAGTCCTTTTCATTGTTGAAGAATCTGCCTCATACACAAAGTCAGTCACCTCCAGAAAACAGCAGAGAAACATCATGATTATTGATAAGAGGGCTCCGATAAAGAAAACAAATCAAATACATGCAGATGATCAATACTTGCTTCATCTGTGTGTATTAAAAATGTACCAGCAACTATGACAAGGTGTGAAAGGCCCCAGAATCCATAAGCACCTGAGATCAACACGTGTAACACATTATGACACACAGTTATGAATATGTATAACATGTTGTTAACACATGAAAACATAATGAGGGTCAATTAATGCAATCAACACATTAAAAAAACGTGTTGACAACACATTGTTAACCACCGGAGGGGAATAGTCATGGCAGCAGGTTTGTAAACCACACACACACACACACACACACACACACACACACACATACACACACACACACACACAGATTCATAATACGACATGTGATCATCTATTAGTCTCTGCCCACACACTCATGCTCTTGCGTGTTTCTCCTCGAAGTAAACACACACACAGACAGACAGACACACACCCACACACACACCCACCCACACACACACACACACACACACAAACACACAGATGTTCATCATCGTCTCTGATGCTGCTGGTGTTGCCTGGTCGCCGGCTGCTGGTTAATTACTGTGTAAATGTCAGTAAGCTGATTGGTCAGTCGGGTCATTTTGATATTTGTGAGGGAAATCCACAAGGCTACATGACAAACTGCTCTGACTCTTTTCCTCTCTTCATTCCATCCATCTATCTATCTATCCATCTTTCTATCTGAATGTCTGAGGGTGGGGTTTACATCCCAACTGTTATTTCCTTGACTAATGTTTTTATATTAATTGACTGTCAGTTAACATCATGAAATCTGCAGAAAAATGAGTCATATCCCGCTAATATAATATTACAATGTCCCGCTAATTACAATGTTTGTTCCATGAATCATTCTTTCAGTGAAGAATATGGAAACTGGACGATACAAACCAAACCTCAGATTTGATCACATATCCAATTTGGCACTAACCAGATCAGGAGAGTGTGGGGGGGGGTTCTGATATTAAATCACAATTCTTCACAACGATAACAGCGATTTTCCACTTGTGAAGCTGCCAAATGCAACTTTAATGTCCGGAGTACTCACAGACTGAACTGTAAAAATACTGAATTCAATTCAACTCAGCTACATGGATCAAAGATGAGCCAGAAAGTCGGCCTCTCCTAATTTTCTATCCCAAAAATCCAATTTGGAGTTAAGAAACGTATGATGCTACTTTAGGGTCTCTCTCCTCTAGGACGCTCTATAGTTATTTTGTGTATTTAAACGTTCTTACACACTGGACCTTTAACACCTCCTCAGTAGTGGGGCTAATAATTCTAATCTTTATAACACACCTACAACCAATCACAACAGAGTGGGCCTGCAGGCCAATCAGAGCAGACTGGGATTTATCAGGAGGAGGGCCTTAAAGTGACAGGAGGTAAACCCAAGTATTTCAGACAGAGGCTGAAAAGAGGAGCTGCAGCAAAGGACAGTTTGAGGAAAGTGATGCGTTTTCGGATTTTCTTCACATGCAGAGATTAGAGAAGATGAAGTTTGGATAAAAAGGGAGGAGAGGAAGAAGAGGCGAATACAGAAGATGGCAATAATACGTCTTGACGTTGGTGCATTGCTGCAGAAGAGGAAGAAGAAGAAGCAGCTAGCCTGACTCCAGCTTCTCTAAAGCGCACTAATTATAATTAAAGTTAAATATTATGTTTATTCCATTCAGGACAATAAAGTGTCAAAATGAGAAAAGAGCGAGCAAGACTCCTCGTTCCCAGTCTTTAAAATAATCTAAATGAACCTGCTTCTGGCTCCGGCTTTGTATTGAATTGACAGATACAGTGGTATTAATATGCTTATGTCTCATTAGGACAACAAACTATTTTCAAAGTACTTTTATGTAATGTTGTTATTGATAGAAAATGACACAAAACTGAACCAAAGTTGCATTTAACTGCAATTAGCCTTTGAAAAAGACGCTTTCTAAAAAAAAAACTTCCTGGGTTTATAGGCAACATTCCTCTATTTTACTTTACATTTTTTCATTAATTACCTTTTCTAGTGCAGCATCTTAAAAATGTAAATTTCTTTCTGCTTTCTCCCAAATCCTCTGTCGTTTGTTTCCTGTTTATTATTTATTTTGTTTCATACATTCTTGAAATGATCATACTTCATATCCTGCATCTTTTCTCTCTTTGGCCTCTTCTTTAATTTATTGTCTTTTCTTCGATCCGTTGTCCTCCCCCTCTTCTAGTCCCCCCCTGCCCTCTCTCTCTCTCTCTCTCTCTCTCTCTCTCTCTCTCTCTCTCTCTCTCTCTCTCTCTCCCTCTCTCTCTCTCTCTCTCTCTCTCTCTCTCTCTCTCGCCTGACATACAGTATGTTGATTTAGCACTTTGCTTCCACAAGAGACGTTTGGCCTGCGAGGCTGAGAGAGAGAGAGGGACGGTGGCGGTGTAAAGAAGAGGGAGGGAGCTGGTTAAAAAAAATTGATAGAGGAATGAAAGATTGATAAAGACACTCACTTCCATTCTTCTTCGGCCTTTCTCTTGCTCTCTTTTCCTGTCTTTTTCTCAATGTCCCTCCCTCTCTTTGGCCTTTTCAGCGTATTGATCAGTGACAGACGGCCAAAAAATGAAGGAGAAAACGTTGGGTGATATTTTGCCAAGTGAGCGTGAGAAGGGCAGAAAGATGGATGGAGAGGGAGAGAGAGAGAGAGAGAGAAGAAAGAAGAGAAAAGAGGGAGGGAGAGAATTGAGACAGAGAGGAGGGGAGGTCTGTTTGAATTCTCCATTAAAACAATGAACTGCAGCTTCCCAGGAGAGACGGAGACAGATGAAAAGACACAGAAGCCTGGAAAGAGAGAGGGGGGGGGGGGGGGGAGCTGCTCTATCACACTCTGACACACACACACACATACACATTCATACATGCAGATCGGTATGATAAGAATCATTGGAATTGATAGTATAATTCTCTCAAAGTCCCATCACCTGCAGTAACAGAGATGTGTACGTGTGTGAGTGTGTGTGTGTGTGTGTGTGTGTGTGTGTGTGTGTGTGTGTGTGTGTGTGTGTGTGTGTGTGTGTGTGTGTGTAACCATGAGGATTAGCTCATGAGCTCACCCGAGAAGAAGAGTTACTCACGGTCCATATTCACGTTCATTATCACAACAAGCACTAATGATCAAAGCCTAATGGGCGGCATATTCTCCATACAGAGCAAATACCAGATATTAACGTACATGAGGCAGAGCGGATGATCTGTCTGCGATCAAACAATGAGGAATATCAGTTAGCGTGAGTTCAATGTCAGTCACAGCCCGAGAAAGTTTTAGCTAGCAAAGTTTCCGACCAATATTCAGAGTTAAATTGCCTTTTTTTTTATAGCATATGATCTCAAGCGATGATTGAGTTGTATCAGCTAAATCTAAAAGCAACTGCTTGGTGTTTTTTGGTTGGTTAGATTTTGAGTAAACCTGGAAGTAAAAAATTTTGTGGAGGATTCAGCTTTTATTTGCCAGAGACAGAAAGTGGAGAAATGACAAAGTAAATGGTTCCACAAGCCAGGAATCGAACTACGGGCTGGGTACTTAAGGTAAAGAGCCTGTGTGACCATTGCTAGCTTTTTAAAAATAAATAAATACCAATAATTAACATTAGAAAAGAGAAACGGCCTGTAGGGTAAAACACGTACGCTGTTCTTACGACTTCACACATTTCCGAAAAATCGTCTGAGCAGTTTTTATAAAGCCACGAACACACACTGATGAAGCTGCAAGAAAAAAAATCCCACTTTCTTTGACAGCAGCTGAACAAATAACCATTTTTAAGAGTCCTGCAGGTCAGAATAAACTGTGAATCCTCAGATGTGAATGTTGTTGCATGATATCTGTGTCGTCTCTCGCAGTTAAACTAATGAAGCAGATCATCTATACATGAAAAGATCTTCATCATCCATACTTATACATAACTGTCGCTGCAAGTGTTTGTACTGTCAACATCAAGAACGCAGCTTTAAGAAAAACAACAACGAAGCAGCGGAAGGAGCTGAATTGAATTTTTCTCCCGCACAAAGGCTCTGTGTGGTATTCAGGAATCTTTCATCCTCAAGGTCAAGGTGCTTTCATTACACTTTCCCCCTTCAGGAGGATGAGAGTGTTTGTTTGAAAGGGCGAAGACAACAAGACGGGAGGGAAATATGCAGCTGGCTGGAGAGAACACGGTTTTGACGGGACAACAGATATTCCACCTTTCTCGACCTTTAGGCAAAACAGGAGGAGGACATCAGTGAGAGAAGGGAGGAGGTGTAGAGTGAAAAGGAGAAGAACACGATGTTGAGACGGGGACAGGAAGTGGGTTAACAGTTTTCATTTCTTTCATATTTCATTGTGCTAATCAGGTCCTTGGTGTCATGTTCTGTAGCTTTGTCCACAGTGAGCGGACAGAGGCAGAGGAAATTGTAAGAAAGAAATGATATTCATTCAAGATTTAATAAAAATCAGGATGTAAGTTTACTACAGATATTCAATATGATCCTCATCCCTAGGAATCATATTGGAAAGATAATTAGAAATGTTCAAAAAGGTATTTCTCTCCATCAATTTATGAAAATCTTTATCCCAACAATACATTAGCTGTCTATCAACAGGAATACAATGTTCAAAATATGCTGAATATGAACTGAAATGTATAAAGTGTAATGTCTCAGTGCAAATAAATGGTTGAAAAGCAAATATATTGTGTTTTTTAATATCAATTTCTTGAATTATCCAGAAGCCAAACAGCCTTGTGATGTTCTACCTACAACAAAATGTTCAGAAAGTTCCTCCCAACTGTAAATTCAACATTTTGTGAGTGACTTACATTGAGCAAAGTTTCCTTATTGAAGCTCAGGTCCCTGAAAGATCTCCATCTTCTTCAAAACCCACCTACTGTGCTCGTTGACCTCCTCATTGCAGGTTCATTTCTACATGACTGTGTGTGTTCTTACACACCTGTACGTGTGTATCTGTATGTGTGTAAAGGCCTCACACAGTTTGACCCCTCCTCATTAATCTCCTCTGGAGAAGAAATGAGCTCCATCCATCAAGATAACATTGCAGAGGAAGACCCCACTTCTCAACTGGCTAAAACTCCATCATCCTCCTTCCTCTCTTTCCCTCTTTACACACGTGCCAACAATCTCTCCATACCTGCATTAGGCTAAAGACAAACCAGTACAGACCAGTGCAGCCGAGTCCTCGCCAACTCCAGTCTCTTACAAACCAGATGGATGAGATCACAGTGAGGACCAGGAGGCATCACCTCATCCCGACAGCTGGGTGTCAAGGTGTGGTTTGAAACTCCACGTGGAGGGACTAGGTCTCTGGTGGGACGGACGGAGACAGAGAGACAGAGAGACAGAGAGACAGAGAGACAGGGAGACAGAGAGACAGAGAGACAGAGAGGACAGGGAGACAGAGTGACAGAGAGACAGAGAGACGGAGAGACAGAGAGACAGAGAGACAGAGAGACAGAGAGACAGGGAGACAGAGAGACAGAGAGACAGAGAGACAGGGAGACAGAGTGACAGAGAGACAGAGAGACGGAGAGACAGAGAGACAGAGAGACGGAGAGACAGAGAGACAGAGAGACAGAGAGACAGAGAGACAGAGTGACAGAGAGACAGAGAGACAGAGAGACAGAGAGACAGAGAGACAGAGAGACAGGGAGACAGAGAGACAGAGAGACAGAGAGACAGAGAGACAGGGAGACAGAGTGACAGAGAGACAGAGAGACGGAGAGACAGAGAGACAGAGAGACAGGGAGACAGAGAGACAGAGAGACAGAGAGACAGAGAGACAGGGAGACAGAGAGACAGAGAGACAGAGAGACAGAGAGACAGGGAGACAGAGTGACAGAGAGACAGGGAGACAGAGAGACAGAGAGACAGAGAGACAGAGAGACAGGGAGACAGAGAGACAGAGAGACAGAGAGACAGAGAGACAGGGAGGACAGAGTGACAGAGAGACAGAGAGACAGAGAGACAGAGAGACGGAGAGACAGAGAGACAGAGAGACAGGGAGACAGAGTGACAGAGAGACAGAGAGACAGAGAGACAGGGAGACAGAGTGACAGAGAGACAGAGAGACAGAGAGACAGGGAGACAGATGTGTGAGAAGAGGATGTAAACTGATAAAACCCCTTTTTCAAACCCTTGCAGTAAAAACCAAATAGAGCTGCGACGTCTCCAGTCTTTTATTCACTCCTTTTTTAAACATGTGACAGGGAAACTACCGCTTTTGTCCAATGAGACAAAATCAAAAGTTCCTTTTGGAGCTTTAACAGAAGACACCATGATGGATGAGACAAGGGGCAAATCGGAAGTAGACGCTCGTTTGCAAAACATATTCAGCAACATGATGAATAGATTCATGGCGTTCGAACATCTGATGGTGGAATGATTTGGGTGCAAAAGTAACACTTGCAGTATCAGATGTGTGTTTTTAAATCTTATTGTTGTGTGTATACGCCCCCCCCCCCCCCACCCCCCCCCAAATTGGCGTCTAGCTGAGCTGATTTTCTCCCTCAACAGACACAATGAGTGATAAGCTCAGAAATACTAATTTCTTGATTGAACATTAACAATAAACAACGAGGATGAGAAACCTTTACTTTAGGTGTCAGCTAACAATTAGCTCAGATATTCATTTGAGTGTCACACCATCAGAATGACCCCTCACACCCTCACACCCTCACACACTGAAGCAGACTCACACAGGGGCTAACAAATGGCTATAATTAGCCGAACTGATCAATGGGACTCTAAATGAAACACACTCATCATTGTAACGCCTGCAACTCAGCTCCGGTCCTGGCTGACGACACGGTAGAGATGCGGTAACACAGTGTTCAGTGAGTGTGTGTCGGGTGGTGGTGGGGGGGGGGGGGGGGGTTTGTGTTATTCCCCAATGGAGACAAGGGTGACAAAGGGAGTTCTATTAGCTGAAGTCACGGCTCTTAACACTGACGGAGAAGGAAGGGGGAGAAGTATCGAGTGTGTGTTTGTTGTCAGCGGTTTAATGCATTGGTCGAGGCCGAACTTAATTCCACCATTAATACTGTCA
>NC_070632.1:4368604-4431104 GCF_947347685.1 Pleuronectes platessa
AGTGTCCCTCTCCTCTAGGACGCTCTATAGTTATTTTGTGAATGTAAACGTTCTTACACACTGGACCTTTAACACCTCGTCAGTAGTGGGGCTAATAATTCTAATCTTTATAACACACCTACAACCAATCACAACAGAGTGGGCCTGCAGGCCAATCAGAGCAGACTGGGATTTATCAGGAGGAGGGCCTTAAAGTGACAGGAGGTAAACCCAAGTATTTCAGACAGAGGCTGAAAAGAGGAGCTGCAGCAAAGGACAGTTTGAGGAAAGTGATGCGTTTTCGGATTTTCTTCACATGCAGAGATTAGAGAAGATGAAGTTTGGATAAAAAGGGAGGAGAGGAAGAAGAGGCGAATACAGAAGATGGCAATAATGCGTCTTGACGTTGGTGCATTGCTGCAGAAGAGGAAGAAGAAGAAGCAGCTAGCCTGACTCTAGCTTCTCTAAAGCGCACTAATTATAATTAAAGTTAAATATTATGTTTATTCCATTCAGGACAATAAAGTGTCAAAATGAGAAAAGAGCGAGCAGAGTCCTCATTCCCAGTCTTTATAATAATCTAAATGAACCTGCTTCTGGCTCCGGTTTTGTATTGAATTGACAGATACAGTGGTATTAATATGCTTATGTCTCATTAGGACAACACACTATTTTCAAAGTACTTTTATGTAATGTTGTTATTGATAGAAATGACACAAAACTGAACCAAAGTTGCATTAAACTGCAATTAGCCTTTGAAAAAGACGCTTTCTAAAAAAAACTTCCTGGGTTTATAGGCAACATTCCTCTATTTTACTCTACATTTTTTCATTAATTACCTTTTCTAGTGCAGCATCTTAAAAATGTAAAATTTTTTCTGCTTTCTCCCAAATCCTCTGTCGTTTGTTTCCTGTTTATTATTTATTTAGTTTCATACATTCTTGAAATGGTCATACTTCATATCCTGCATCTTTTGTCTCTTTGCCCTCCTCTTTAATTTATTGTCTTTCTTCGATCCGTTGTCCTCCCCCTCTTCTAGTCCCCCCTGCCCCCCCCCCCCCCTCTCTCTCTCTCTCTCTCTCTCTCGGCTGACATACAGTATGTTGATTTAGCACTTTGCTTCCACCAGAGACGTTTGGCCTGCGAGGCTGAGAGAGAGACGATGGCGGTGTAAAGAAGAGGGAGGGAGCTGGTTAAAAAAAATTGATAGAGGAATGAAAGATTGATAAAGACACTCACTTCCATTCTTCTTCGGCCTTTCTCTTGCTCTCTTTTCCTGTCTTTTTCTCAATGTCCCTCCCTCTCTTTGGCCTTTTCAGCGTATTGATCAGTGACAGACGGCCAAAAAATGAAGGAGAAAACGCTAGGTGATATTTTGCCGAGTGAGCGTGAGAAGGGCAGAAAGATGGATGGAGAGGGAGAGAGAGAGAGAGAAGAAAGAAGAGAAAAGAGGGAGGGAGAGAATTGAGACAGAGAGGAGGGGAGGTCTGTTTGAATTCTCCATTAAAACAATCAACTGCAGCTTCCCAGGAGAGACGGAGACAGATGAAAAGACACAGAAGCCTGGAAAGAGAGAGGGGGGGGGGGGGGGGGGGAGCTGCTCTATCACACTCTGACACACACACACACATACATGCACATTCATACATGCAGATCGGTATTGATAAGAATCATTGGAATTGATAGTATAATTCTCTCAAAGTCCCATCACCTGCAGTAACAGAGATGTGTACGTGTGTGAGTGTGTGTCTGTGTATGTGTGTGTGTGTGTGTGTGTGTGTGTGTGTGTGTGTGTAACCATGAGGATTAGCTCATGAGCTCACCCGAGAAGAAAAGTTACTCACGGTCCATATTCACGTTCATTATCACAACAAGCACTAATGATTAAAGCCTAATGGGCGGCATGTTCTTCGTACAGAGCAAATTCGAGATATTAACGTACATGAGGCAGAGCGGATGATCTGTCTGCGATCAAACAATGAGGAATATCAGTAACTTGAGTTCAATGTCAGTCACAGCCCGAGAAAGTTTTAGCTAGCAAAGTTTCTGACCAATATTCAGAGTTAAATTGCGATTATTTTTAGCATATGATCTCAAGCGATTATTGAGTTGTATCAGGTAAATCTAAAAGCAACTGCTTGGTGTTTTTTGGTTGGTTAGATTTTGAGTAAATCTGGAAATAAATTTTTTTTGGGGATTCAGCTTTTATTTTCCAGAGACAGAAAGTGAAGAAATGACACAGTAAATGGTTCCACGTGCCAGGAATCGAACTACGGGCCGGGTACCTGAGGTAAAGAGCCTGTGTGACCTTTGCTAGCTTTTTAAAAATAAATAAATACCAATAATTAACATTAGAAAAAGGGAAACGGCCTGTAGGTAAAACACGTACGCTGTTCTAACGACTCTACACATTTCGGAAAAATCGTCTGAGCAGTTTTTATAAAGCTACGAACACACACTGATGAAGCTGCAAAAAAAAAATCCCACTTTCTTTGACAGCAGCTGAACAAATAACCATTTTTAAGAGTCCTGCAGGTCAGAATAAACTGTGAATCCTCAGATGTGAATGTTGTTGCATGATATCTGTGTCGTCTCTCGCAGTTAAACTAATGAAGCAGATCATCTATACATGAAAAGATCTTCATCATCCATACTTATACATAACTGTCGCTGCAAGTGTTTGTACTGTCAACATCAAGAACGCAGCTTTAAGAAAAACAACAACGAAACAGCGGACGGAGCTGAATTGAATTTTCTCCGCACAAAGGCTCTGTGTGGTATTCAGGAATCTTTCATCCTCAAGGTCAAGGTGCTTTCATTACACTTTCCCCCTTCAGGAGGATGAGAGTGTTTGTTTGAAAGGGCGAAGACAACAAGACGGGAGGGAAATATGCAGCTGGCTGGAGAGAACACGGTTTTGACGGGACAACAGATATTCCACCTTTCTCGACCTTTAGGTAAAACAGGAGGAGGACATCAGTGGGAGAAGGGAGGAGGTGTGGAGTGAAAAGGAGAAGAACACGATGTTGAGACGGGGACAGGAAGTGGGTAAACAGTTTTCATTTCTTTCATATTTCATTGTGATTATCAGGTCCTTGGTGTCATGTTCTGTAGCTTTGTCCACAGTGAGCGGACAGAGGCAGAGGAAATTGTAAGAAAGAAATGATATTCATTCAAGATTTAATAAAAATCAGGATGTATGTTTACTACAGATATTCAATATGATCATCAAGCCCTGGGAATCACAATGGAAAAATAATTAGAAATGTTTAAAAAAGGTATTTCTCTCCATCAATTTATGAAAATCTTTATCCCAACAATACATTAGCTGTCTATCAACAGGAATTCAATAATCGAAATATGCTGAATGTGTACTGAAATGTAAAAAATGTAATGTCTCAGTGCAAATAAATGGTTGAAAAGCAAATATATTGTGTTTTTTAATATCAATTTCTTGAATTATCCAGAAGCCAAACAGCCTTGTGATGTTCTACCTACAACAAAATGTTCAGAAAGTTCCTCCCAACTGTAAATTCAACATTTTGTGAGTGACTTACATTGAGCAAAGTTTCCTTGTTGAAGCTCAGGTCACTGAAAGATCGCCGTCTTCTTCAAAACCCACCTGCTGTGCTCGTTGACCTCCTCTTTGCAGGTTCATTTCTACATGACTGTGTGTTTTCTTACACACCTGTACGTGTGTATCTGTATGTGTGTAAAGGCCTCACACAGTTTGACCCCTCCTCATTAATCTCCTCTGGAGAAGAAATGAGCTCCATCCATCAAGATAACATTGCAGAGGAAGACCCCACTTCTCAACTGGCTAAAACTCCATCATCCTCCTTCCTCTCTTTCCCTCTTTACACACGTGCCAACAATCTCTCCATACCTGCGTTAGGCTAAAGACAAACCAGTACAGACCAGTGCAGCCGAGTCCTCGCCAACTCCAGTCTCTTACAAACCAGATGGATGAGATCACAGTGAGGATCAGGAGGCATCACCTCATCCCTCCTGCAAACAGCTGGGTGTCACGGTGTGGTTTGATACTCCACCTGGAGGGACTAGGTCTCTGGTGGGACGGACGGAGACAGAGAGACAGAGAGACAGAGAGACAGAGAGACAGAGAAACAGAGAGACAGAGAGACAGAGAGACAGAGAGACAGAGAGACAGAGAGACAGAGAGACAGGGAGACAGAGAGACAGAGTGACAGAGAGACAGAGAGACAGAGAGACAGAGAGACAGAGAGACAGAGTGACAGAGAGACAGAGAGACAGGGAGACAGAGAGACAGAGAAACAGAGAGACAGAGAGACAGAGAGACAGAGAGACAGAGAGACAGAGAGACAGAGAGACACAGAGACAGAGAGACAGAGAGACAGAGAGACAGAGAGACAGGGAGACAGAGAGACAGAGAGACAGGGAGACAGAGAGACAGAGAGACAGAGAGACAGAGAGACAGGGAGACAGAGAGACAGAGAGACAGAGAGACAGAGAGACAGA
This sequence comes from Pleuronectes platessa, assembly GCF_947347685.1. Taxonomy (NCBI): domain Eukaryota; kingdom Metazoa; phylum Chordata; class Actinopteri; order Pleuronectiformes; family Pleuronectidae; genus Pleuronectes; species Pleuronectes platessa. The sequence continues at coordinate 4,373,081 of NC_070632.1, forward strand.
CAGACAGAGAGACAGAGAGACAGAGAGACAGAGACAGAGAGACAGAGAGACAGAGAGACAGAGAGACAGACAGACAGAGAGACAGAGAGACAGAGAGACAGAGAGACAGAGAAACAGAGAGACAGAGAGACAGAGAGACAGAGTGACAGAGAGACAGAGAGACAGAGAGACAGAGAGACAGAGAGACAGAGAGACAGAGAGACAGAGAGACAGAGAGACAGGGAGACAGAGAGACAGGGAGACAGAGAGACAGAGAGACAGAGAAACAGAGAGACAGAGAGACAGAGAGACAGAGAGACAGAGTGACAGAGAGACAGAGAGACAGAGAGACAGAGAGACAGAGTGACAGAGAGACAGAGAGACAGGGAGAGAGAGAGACAGAGAGACAGAGAGACAGAGAGACAGGGAGAGAGAGAGACAGGGAGACAGAGAGACAGGGAGAGAGAGTGACAGAGAGACAGAGAGACAGAGAGACAGAGTGACAGAGAGACAGAGAGACAGAGAGACAGGGAGACAGAGAGACAGAGAGACAGAGAGACAGAGAGACAGAGAGACAGAGAGACAGAGTGAGAGAGAGACAGAGAGACAGAGAGACAGAGAGACAGAGTGACAGAGAGACAGAGAGACAGAGAGACAGGGAGACACAGAGACAGGGAGACAGAGAGACAGAGAGACAGAGAGACAGAGTGACAGAGAGACAGAGAGACAGAGAGACAGAGAGACAGAGAGACAGGGAGACACAGAGACAGAGAGACAGAGAGACAGAGAGACAGACAGACAGAGAGACAGAGAGACAGAGAGACAGGGAGACACAGAGACAGAGAGACAGAGAGACAGAGAGACACAGAGACAGAGAGACAGAGAGACAGAGAGACAGAGTGACAGAGAGACAGGGAGACACAGAGACAGAGAGACAGAGAGACAGACAGACAGAGAGACAGAGAGACAGGGAGACAGAGAGACAGAGTGACAGAGAGACAGAGAGACAGAGAGACAGAGAGACAGAGAGACAGAGTGACAGAGAGACAGAGAGACAGGGAGACAGAGAGACAGAGAAACAGAGAGACAGAGAGACAGAGAGACAGAGAGACAGGGAGACAGAGAGACAGAGAGACAGGGAGACAGAGAGACAGAGAGACAGAGAGACAGGGAGACAGAGAGACAGAGAGACAGAGAGACAGAGAGACAGAGAGACAGACAGACAGAGAGACAGAGAGACAGAGAGACAGAGACAGAGAGACAGAGAGACAGAGAGACAGAGAGACAGACAGACAGAGAGACAGAGAGACAGAGAGACAGAGTGACAGAGAGACAGAGAGACAGAGAAACAGAGAGACAGAGAGACAGAGAGACAGAGAGACAGAGAAACAGAGAGACAGAGAGACAGAGAGACAGAGTGACAGAGAGACAGAGAGACAGAGAGACAGAGAGACAGACAGACAGAGAGACAGAGAGACAGAGAGACAGGGAGACAGAGAGACAGAGAGACAGAGAAACAGAGAGACAGAGAGACAGAGAGACAGAGAGACAGAGAGACAGAGAGACAGAGTGACAGAGAGACAGAGAGACAGAGAGACAGAGAGACAGAGTGACAGAGAGACAGAGAGACAGGGAGAGAGAGAGACAGAGAGACAGAGAGACAGAGAGACAGGGAGAGAGAGAGACAGGGAGACAGAGAGACAGGGAGAGAGAGTGACAGAGAGACAGAGAGACAGAGAGACAGGGAGACAGAGAGACAGAGAGACAGAGAGACAGAGAGACAGAGAGACAGAGTGAGAGAGAGACAGAGAGACAGAGAGACAGAGAGACAGAGTGACAGAGAGACAGAGAGACAGAGAGACAGGGAGACACAGAGACAGGGAGACAGAGAGACAGAGAGACAGAGAGACAGAGTGACAGAGAGACAGAGAGACAGAGAGACAGAGAGACAGAGAGACAGAGAGACAGGGAGACACAGAGACAGAGAGACAGAGAGACAGAGAGACAGAGAGACAGACAGACAGAGAGACAGAGAGACAGAGAGACAGGGAGACACAGAGACAGAGAGACAGAGAGACAGAGAGACAGAGAGACACAGAGACAGAGAGACAGAGAGACAGAGAGACAGAGTGACAGAGAGACAGGGAGACACAGAGACAGAGAGACAGAGAGACAGACAGACAGAGAGACAGAGAGACAGGGAGACAGAGAGACAGAGAGACAGAGAGACAGAGAGACAGAGAGACAGGGAGACACAGAGACAGAGAGACAGAGAGACAGAGAGACAGAGAGACAGACAGACAGAGAGACAGAGAGACAGAGAGACAGGGAGACACAGAGACAGAGAGACAGAGAGACAGAGAGACAGAGAGACACAGAGACAGAGAGACAGAGAGACAGAGAGACAGAGTGACAGAGAGACAGGGAGACACAGAGACAGAGAGACAGAGAGACAGACAGACAGAGAGACAGAGAGACAGGGAGACAGAGAGACAGAGAGACAGAGAGACAGAGAGACAGAGAGACAGGGAGACAGAGAGACAGAGAGACAGAGAGACAGATGTGTGAGAAGAGGATGTAAACTGATAAAAATCCCTTTTTCAAATCCTTGCAGTAAAAACCAAATAGAGCTGGGACGTCTCCAGTCTTTTATTCACTCCTTCCAAAACACACGCAGATGTCATCTGGACCGAGGTTTAAACAGGTGACAGGGAAACTACTGCTTTTGTCCAAAGAGGCAAAATCCAAACAAGTCCCTTTTGGAGCTTTGACAGAAGACACCATGATCGATGAGACAAGGGGCAAATCGGAAGTAGACGCTCGTCTGCAAAACATATTCAGCAACATGATGAATAGAATCATGGCGTTCGTACATCTGATGGTGGAATGATTTGGGTGCAAAAGTAACACTTGCAGTATCAGATGTGTTTTTAAATCTAATTGTTGTGTGTATACGCCCCCCCCCCCCCCCAAATTGCCGTCTAGCTGAGCTGATTTTCTCCCTCAACAGACACAATGAGTGATAAGCTCAGAAATACTCATTTCTTGATTGTACATTGACAATAAACAACGAGGATGAGAAACCTTTACTTTAGGTGTCAGCAAACAATTAGCTCAGATATTCATTTGAGTGTCACACCATCAGAATGACCCTCACACCCTCACACCCTCACACACTGAAGCAGACTCACACAGGGGCTAACAAATGGCTATAATTAGCCGAACTGATCAATGGGACTCTAAATGAAACACACTCATCATTGTAACGCCTGCAACTCAGCTCCGGTCCTGGCTGACGACACGGTAGAGATGCGGTAACACACTGTTCAGTGAGTGTGTGTCGGGTGGTGGTGGGGGGGGGGGACGGGGGGGTTTGTGTTATTCCCCAATGGAGACAAGGTGACAAAGGGAGTTCTATTAGCTGAAGTCACGGCTCTTAACACTGACGGAGAGAAGGAACAGGGGAGAAGTATCGAGTGTGTGTTTGTTGTCAGAGGTTTAATGCATTGGTCGAGGCCGAACTTAATTCCACCATTAATACTGTCAATGCTGATCCTGAGTGTTCAACTCATCCGGCACCTGCAGTTGTTCTCTTACAGGCGATTGTGCTAATTGATAAACTTCACCTGGAGCTAAAAGGACTAGGTCTACTCAGCCGATGGAGGACACAGAGGAGGTCGGCTAAGTCCACCGGGTCGGCCAAAACAAAATGAGGTGGTCTGGTTTTGAGCTTGCCCATCTTATGGGAAAGGTTGGGCTGGAGTGAATCCACTTGGTGGCCTCTCTTTCAGCTCGATCAACCATTGGCTGTACAGAAGCTGCACTGGTCCACTGGTTTCCATCAAAAAACAGGTTTCCATCGCATAATCTGACAAAACCAGGGCACCGCATTTAACAAACAGCAGGATCTCCGCCAGAGGTGGAGAGTAGAGTCTCGAGAGGGACTGAAAAGCCCAGGTTAATGAAAAGGGCTTTACATATAAGCAGTTGTTGAGGGTGGAGTGGAGACACACATTCAGATATTGCTGCTTGAAATGCAAACTCAATACATTTCTGTATTTCCTACATCCTGAGAAAAGCCCGTCTCAAGCAGATCCTACATCAGCGTGACCTCGGCTGACATGGGTGTCATGTCCTTTGTGTGCAGACCTGTGCTCACACAGAGTCGCCCTCTATATAACACCTGCAGCTTACCTCAGCACATGCATGTACTCTATGTCCCAGTACATCTATATAGAGCTCCACTGAAAATACAAACAGATGACGCTGCAGGCGGGGCATGTCCAGTCCCACGGATCCTTTGTGTGACACCTTGTTATTGAAATACATCAAACACTCTGTTCTCAGCTTGTAGCAACAACAAACTGAATGAGGACGTGGTTTCTAGCTATACCTGTATTTTGACTCTATGAATATTTATTCCAGTAGATCGGGCACTAAGTCAGTTCTGTCAGACAACTCACGTTTGATCATGTAATATATTTATTACAACAGATTTAGTGTTTGGCGTCTAGGCTCCAACTTAATCACTCCCCCATATGATTACACAGGAATGATGGGAGTGATGAGCAAATACTTGTAACTCCCCGTTGGAGCCTACAGGTGGATGCTGGGCCTACAGGTGGATGCTGGGGTGGTGGAGGGACTGTAGCAACAGGTAGCCATACTGCAGCAGCAGTGCGAGCAAGAGGGGTTGATGGGAAATGTCTCTCTGGTTAAATAGACCACCTGATAAGGTGGGTGTGTATTATAGATGGTTGTGGAGATTGAGGTATATCACATGATGTATGTCACATGATGTATGTCACGTGATTGGCGCAGCGCAGCTCGAGTTGCCTGCCAGAACTAGCTCGCAGGCGTCGCCATATTTATTGTGATTTAACAATTATTAAATGTTAGTTTAGGATATTGCAAACACAACAGGACAGATTTCCACAAGACATTGAAGAAGAAGAGGAAATGGGCAAAGACAGAGCCCGGACATTTTTGGTGTGGATCAGGAAGAAGGACACTCCCACACCAATGATGTCATTTTGCCTGCAAGCACCTTTGCATTCCCTTTTCCCAATGCTAACCTTACAAAAAAATAATTAATGGAAAGAGACTAATAAAATAATTGAGACTATTCTACTTCATTAGAAAGTATAGCTCCATGTGAGCGTTTTCCTCGAGCACCTGTCAAAGAGCCGACTACATGTGGTAAAAACCACCAGCCACAAACAACCAGTATAACAGTGGGAGCTGTCCTACTCAAAACACATCTTTCTAAATAAGTTGCACTTGTGTGGAGAGAAATTAACACAACAAATTAATTCCTGTGAAGTGAATTTGCTAATGGTGGACCGGAGCTGAAGACAGATTAAATCCATCGTGAACAACAATGTGTTTTGCGCTCCCCCCCGCTCCTTTGCCTCTGACTGAGTTCTTCTCCACAGCAACAGGGCCCAAGGCTCATGGGTATTCTAATGTTAAGACCTGACTGCTGCGTCAAAAATGACAGATATGAAAAATGAATTTCTCACAAACAGGATTGAATTGAATCAAAGTGAACAATGAACTTACAGGATCGTTAGTGGATCCATCAGCCTCGTGTTTCTGGAGCTGGATAACGTTCAGAATTTAGTTTCAGGGGGGAAAAATGGAAATGTGAATACAGAATGTGACACTTTAAATATCTTTATATTGTGATTGTGATGGGGTTCCTGAGAATGTAAAAGATATGTTTTCATCGTTGTGCTCAGACGGTGATACAGAAAAATAACCCGGAGGCAAAAACAGAGAGCTGTGGAGTTAAATAAATAAATAAATAATGAAGATCAGGATAAACTGCAACATGAGCAGGAATAAGGAGATGAAGGAATAAAAAGAAAAGAGAGGGGATGAATGATGGAATAAGAGAGGTTGGATGGAGGAGATGGATGAAATCAGGGACGGGGAAGAAAGTGGAGATGGAGCAAAGTAATAGAAGAAGAGGTGGTGGTGGTGGTGGTGGTATAGGTCTGGAAAGAGAGAGAGAGAGAGAGACGGGAGGAGGCAAGAAAAACAAGCAGAGAATAAACAGATCGAAGGACAGAGGAGAGAAAAACAGGCTGAGAGGGAGAGAGCGGCACGGAGGGCTAGAGGCAAACTCAGCATGGGATGGAAGAGGGGAGACAGTGACAGGCACAGGGAGGAAATAGATGGGGAGAAGTAAAGAGGGAGAAAGAATCCAACAGGAGGAGAAAATAAAAAAAGAGGAAAACTGGGGAGGGTGTCTAAAAAACACTTTACCGTGTGTTGACAGGGGGAAATGAAGGGACAACATGCTAAACGGCGTGAAGGACAAGTTAAGATAAACCAGATAAGAAAATGAACCATTGTGAAAGACAGAGACGTAGCAGGTGAGAGGGAGGGAGAGACAGATGATGAAGGTGAGGAGAGGAACAGAGTGATGGAGGACAGATGGTTGGACTGGCTGTCAGAGCGCTCCTGTCTTTATTACTTTTCTACAGAGCTGTTTGGGAGGAACAAAAGGGAGAGTGTGTCTCCGGTGTGTGTGGGTCGTGGGCGCCCAAGGCTACCAGGAACCTGTGTGTTTGTGTGTGTGTGTGTGTGTGTGTATATACTCTGTACACAAACACACACACACACAGGCACACACAGGAAAAGGGTGCTCATAGCCTGCCGATGGGGTCTTTTCATCGCAGCCCAAGGCTCAACCTTCAGCTAACATAAGAGAAGCACAAGGCCAGCATGACTGAATAGGACAGACACACACGTATACACACACAAACACACACACACACACACGCACTCACACAGACACACACACCTTCCTACGCCTCCTCTTCAATTCTCACTCTTGCCATTTCTCCTCGTGTTTTTCTGCAGCAGATTAGAAGGCCTTACATTCCTGCTTCTGCTTTCTCTCTTCTCTCATTTTGTTGGTAATTGTGATGGAGCGGGGAGGGGGGGGGGGGGGGGGGGGGGGGGGGGTATTGTTCATCGAGTTAACATATACACTATATAATGACGCAGAAGTACACACACCTCCATGTGCACCACAAACGCTGACCTGGCTAAAGGTTCGGTAAAGAGCCACACGGTCAACCAGTGCAGCAGCTTTACTGGAATCTGTCCTGGGACCTGGACGACCAGTACAACACACTCGGGATTCATAAACAGTAAATGCAACCATTGTGAATACACAACACTCTGCATAGACAAAGCCTGCAGGGGGGGTGGGGGGGGTGGGGGGATTCCTCCTCCTGCAACTCACTATTACCGAAATAAAAACTATATTGTTATACAGCGTCGCACATTATTAAGAGAGTCTGCAGAAGCTTTCTTTTGCAGCAGGGGTGTTCAATCAGAATCCAGGCAGGCGTATATAGACACAGAACATTTCTTCAAAGTGAAATTTAATAAACTTCACAGCCTCGACCATTTTTCTTTACCAATTTCAATGCATCTCAACAGCTGAGCAGCTTCTTCATCCTCTGTTCTCTCGTCTCTCTCCCTCACTCAGCGACTCTGAACGCTCATCCACATTCACAGATTTGTAAATAAGGTCTTAACATATAGGATCTGGCAGGAAACGCCAACAAAGGGACAATAGAACACATTTGATTGGCTGAGTGGCATCACGTGATATGATTTATAATAAATGTAAAGCCGTGAAGGCTGGAAAAGCAATGCTGGTTTAAATAGGAACTGAAATAGGGAATAGGAATTCTTTTAGGTCTCAGTTCGAAATGACTTCTCGTCCCTGCCTACATATAATTACCTCAACGAATTTGACATGAACACTTTACTGGTTTTATGCCCAGTAGAACCACCTCTAGATGGCGCTGCAGACGACAGGTGCCTGGTTCCCGGGGCATTGCAACCCCTCTCTGGATAAAGACTTCCACCAAATGGCACTGGGATAATTAGCGCTGAGCAAGACGTATGCAGCCGAGAGAACGAGCTCCTAATGACTTCAACAGCTCGCTCAGCTGCTCATTCATTTATTTCCACTGGACGTCTCCCTCAGTTCTAAAAGCTCTCAAATCCATTTCCAGTCCTGTTTCAGAGGAAGTGTGTGTCTGTGTGTGTGTGTGTGTGTGTGTGTGTGTGTGTGTGAGAGTGTGTGTATGATTGAGGGAGAAAGACGGATGCAGACAGATAAATGGAGCAGTTTTTATAACTCCAGCCAGCTGGTAATCAGACTTCAGATACACAGTGAGAGGGTTGGGGTTCCACTAAGTGGCGATTGATCGCTGTGTGAGTTAGTGTGTGTGTGTGTGTGTGTGTGTGTGTATGGAAAACATGTGATAATCTGCCTGATGCTGCGAGATGGACTCGTACACACCTATCTCACTTGTGTCTCATCTTCAGTGTTATCTCTACTCTTCTTCATCACCCCCCTCCTCCTCTCTGCTTCAATCCCTTGCTCTGAGGGGAGGGTGTGCTCGCCGCTGTCCTCCTTCAATCTCCCTCCTCAGTGTGTGTCCACCACTACCATGGACATCACACACACACACACAAACACACCCACACCCACACCCACACCCACACACACACACACACACACCTCTCTTCATTCTCTTTTCTCCGCCTGTCTCTCTTTGTCTGTTCCCTACAACTTCCTTCCTCCTCCTCCTCCTCCACCTCCTCCTCCTCTTCCTCCTCCTCCTCCACCCTTCGTTTTAACTACTCCTCCTGCTCCTCCACCTTATCTGCTCCCGCTCCTCCTCATTAAGCCTCCACCATCTCCTCTTTGTCTCCTGCTTAGTGCTCACGTATCGAGGCTACGTTCAAAGCACAGGAGGAGATCGGAGCAGGGACAGGTTAGGTAAGACTGATAAGGCTGTGTGTGTGTGTGTTTGTGTTTGTGTGTTTGTGTGTTTGTGTTTGAAAGTTCTCATCTACAAGTGTGTGACTGTTGCATTTTCTTTCTAGCCTTGAGCGGTGTGGAGTGGATACTGCGTATATGGAATCATTACCCTCCATCTCCATCACAACAAAGCAATTACACGGATGCAGACATGAGGGCTTCACCTCTGGTGCCCCGCACACGTTGAGTCAACAGGCGAGAGCTCTTGATCTCGGCTCCCCATAATTTCATCTTTATCATCTTTAAAAATAAAATTCTCATGATATTCCTATTATCTCTCGCTGAGGAGCAACCGAAGCTCTAACACATGATGTTGAGGCTGAAACCGCTGAATCCTGAGGTGAAATATGATTTGGTGACAGTTGACTTTGTGCTGGTGATGTTGTAGGAATACAGTACATGTAAACTTTGGTTGATCAAGACAGGATGTAAACATAACATGCCTCCATCCTGCTCCTGTGGTGTCATCCAGGTGTCATGGAACTAGTGATGCTACCCCCCCATCCTTAGATGAGAGCTTGTGTGTTCATGAACGCGGCTCCAGGAGGATATCAGAATATATCAATATTGAAAAATTCAAATTTTTACGTACAGTAAATAATGGTGAATTATTTTGTCGGTCTGAAAATAGTCCTGGTGGTTTTGTTCTCTGTGGAGCACGAGTTAATAATCTTGTAGTAAAAGATAAATGACCAGGGGTAGTGAGAAGGCTAATTGAGTGATAACGGACATTAGCCTTTCAGTAACGTCCAGTGAGGTGATAGAGAGAGGAGGCTCTGCCCTGAGAGAAAATACAGAAGGTTAGACGAGGCCGCAGAGTGGAGAACCAATGAGAACCAGTGCATCACATTCCAGTTCAAGCTGGATTCATACAGGAGAACAATCAGGTGTATCTTAAAATGTCAGAGACGCACATGTCTATCAGGGCCTTGTGTCGTGGGCACAATGAAAAGCTGCAACTCGTAATGGAAAGACATTGTGACAAAGCAGCTGTTCCATCCGGAGGCATCTCCCTCTCAACGACTTGACCTCGGGACGCCCACGTGGAGGAAGAGCAGCATTCAGAACATTCTGTGAAAGACCTCGATTTGCATGCGCTCGTGTTGCCATGCAGTTCACGTCCACGAGCGGACCTCGATTCAATCTGAGCTCCTCAAACACGCTCCATTGAATCTGATGTGGAGCCATGAAAAAAACACAGCCTTCCTTCTTGAGGATTTTTGTGATTGGTAAAACACATTCCATGCAGAAACACACACAGATTGGACCGGTGAAGAGGAATTCAATTTGAAATGAATACAGCACACACATTCATTTAAGCAGTTTCCTTCCTATGTTGATGTTGCTTTAGTGCAGAAAGTCATTAATAATAAACGGTGACTAAATATCTTCATCAACAATCTTTTCATAGATGGAATAAAAATAAGGCGAAAAATAAATTACTTTATGTTTCTCTTTGAATTCTAGATTCTACCAACTTTAGGACGGTGCATGAAAACGCAGCCAGGAAATTATTTCTGTCACCTGACCTCAGTCCAGCTGATCATGAGTTTCCAACCCAGCAGGACATCACACTTTGGTTTGTGAACTGCTGTTATGAATCCTCTAAGTTTGCCGTTTTGTCCAGCGCCATTTATAAAAGTAACCATATGTGGAAGAGTAGTGATTGGAGCCTGACTGAAACTCATCTAAAGAATAAAGTGCTTTATTGTTTGAATCAAAATGGGACCATCATTTGCAAATATGAGTTTAAACTAGAGAATGAGCATAAACACCTTGGGAAATGTTCACAGACGTGAAAAATAAAGTGAGAAGAGTCATCTTCTCATCGACTTCTGGAGAAACTTCTTTTTGTCTATTTTTTATATGAGAAAAGAAAAACTCACACAAACTGTCACTTCTTTAATCTGAGTCGTAAATGAACCTCAAAAAAGTCTGTTTCAAATTTTCAGTGCATCTTACTATAAACAAGTTAAGTGTCCTCCAAAAAAAAAAAACACAACTCCCAATGAAATATTGAGGTGTTTACAGAATCTCAGCTTCACTCCCTCCCGACTTCCTTCTTGTTTTTCTCCCCCTCTCCTCCCTTCTCTCCTTTCCCTCCACGCCCTCTCCTGCCAATCACATGTCAGATATTATGCAGATTTCTCCCTTTGAAATCCTGCCGCATTCAGAATTTACGTCCTCCCATCCCTGCCTGAAAATGGATGACCTCAACTTCATTTGGAGGAGATGCATTTCACACCCCTTCTCTCTCATTCCTTGTTTCCCCTCTCTCTTCGGCTTCATTAAAGGTTTGACCTGACAGGGGGGCGTGGTGAGCGAGGTTGAGGGCTGTGTAGATATGTATTGGTGTCCTTGCTTTTTTGTGTGTATCCATGTCAGTACGTGCTGGTGTGTTCACAAGTGTGGGTCCATGTCTGGCGCGTCAACAACGTGCCCTCCCAGGACGAGATATGTGTCAAGCGGTGCAGGGAGAGGATGTGTTCTCTGTATAATGGGCCGATATTAACTTTCCCTTTCAACCCCTCAACCTTGAACTGGAGTTTCTGTGCATTTGTGCTGACCAGAGCTAACATCAGACGTCTCCTGACAGGCTGAGGCGTCCAGCCCATTTGCTTGTGAGGAGACTTTCAGCCAATCCTGCTTGGTTTGATAATATTTGGCCTTTGAATGAGATCAAATATTTTACTGCAAGAGGTAAAGTATCTTATATTGATCAGACTGGAGGAGGGAAATGGACAAAACACTCTCCGTCTACATTGTGGGGGGATTCAACCCATTTACAGATCATAGCTACAGAGATTCACTAACCAGATAGTCTGTGAATTCGTCCTAAAGAGTATATTAGCAAAGCCCTTAACTGAACTCAAGTACTAAGGCCCTTTTGCAGATTGAGATTAGACCTTTACTCACCTTTAGAAACATCCATGTCTCACTAAAAACATTTTGAAACAGAAAGTTACATGAAAACACTCAACACTTCCCCGTCCCCTCTATCTGTGGCCGTCTCTGGCATCGAACCTGCAACCTCAAAAGGTTTTAACAGTCTTAACATACATTAGATGTCATTTTTGGCAGCCGCTTTTTGTCCTTCTTGTTGGAGAACGACCACTCTACCCCCTAGGCCACACCGCCCTCTAGACACCCCCCAACATAGGCAACACAGTTATATAAAACAAGGGATTTCAAAAAGGTCTACAGAAGCATAGGATTCCTGGACGAGAGCAAATCCAGACAGAGATGAACAAATCAGAGATTCAATAACAACTGAAGGGACGACACTCCCAGGTTGTCTGAAGTCCAACAAACAACCACACAAATCCAAAATGGAGTGAGTTTGAGGGGTCGTCTCTACGTGTTGGCTCAGCGTTACAGTGGTGGACTGCACACTGCCTCCAACCCCCCCCTCCACTACTACCCTTAAAGGATAAGGATAGGTAAAGAGAGTGGATGTATAGATGCTAGTTATATGGATGGATGGAGAAGATCAATGCAGCCGGTACAGTAAATACAGCTTGAGCCTCATGACGTCACAATGTACTGACCACACACAAACACAAGTTGTTTGTCACATCATCTCAATGCATCTCACTTAAATTGCACTTTTCTTTCTTTTGCTTTCCTTCGTCCTGTCAAACTTTCCTGTAGATAATGAGAAATTCACTCTGGATAAAAGATGCTGTTCTGGGCAGCAGCAAAGTTTGGCGACAATGTAATTAGCTTACTCTACTTTTTTAAACTCTATACTAACTCTGACCACTGACTCCAATTTCACTTTCTGTTTTGGACACTTGTATTTGCAGCATTATAGAGACAATCGCACACTCCGCTACCATAACACCTTTTTTCCTCCTTATCCAAACACATATATATATATTTGGGTTTGCCGTTTCAGCATTTTTTATTATCTACACAAACAAAAGGTGAAAGCTTTAGCTGGCTTTCACCAATTAATGCTGATGATGATGATGATGCCATTTCCCTGTGTTTTCTATTTTCCTATAGCTGTAGGCTCTCTCTCTCTCTCTCTCTCTCTCTCTCTCTCTCTCTCTCTCTCTCTCTCTCTCTCTCTCTCTCTCTCTCTCTCTCTCTCTCTCTCTCTCTCTCTCTCTCTCTCTCTCTCTCTCATAGACCCACAGTGTGAAGCTAATGATATCGGGTCACACAAGTAACATCTCACCCTTTCCCCTTGTTCCTCTCTCCTCTGCCTCCCCCCCTCCACACACAGAGGCATACATACACACAGGTACAAATAACCACATACACACACGCACACACACACACACACACAAACACACTTGTGGCGTCATATGACAGATTACACATATAAGTATTTATGTGACAGATATTCTCACTTTGAGAAAACAGCAGACAGATTTGCAGAAGGTGTGACAGAGGAGACACAACGTAACAGGAAATCTGAAATGTTATTTTTGTAAAATTGAGGAAAAGGAAGTGAGGAGTGAAAGGAGAGGGAACTGAAAAAAATGTATTTGTGAGAAAGCAAAGAAAGAAGAAAGCAAGACAAAAGTAAGAGAAGGAGGAATAGTATATAAAACAGCTATGGGTGAACATGGGAGGATTGAGAGAGGAGAAAGGGAGATGATGGGGATGAGGAATGAAAGAAAGAATTACAGAAGTGATGATGTGAGACATCAGGAGACTTAATAGGAAGGTGGAGGACGGTGATGTGAAGTAGAGAGACAGAGACAGAGAGAGAGAGAGAGAGAGAGAGAGAGAGAGAGAGAGAGCGGGAGGAAGGATTAAAAAGAAACAGAGGATGATGGAGGAGAGGAATGTGTGAGCCTCTCTCCTTCTCACTTTCACTCTCTTTTGTCAACCTCTCACCTCTGATTATGAATCGGCTGTGAACACTTAGCTTTGTGATGAATGTGGACGAACCTGGAGTCATGTGAGACACAGTGGGTTTAAACACTAAGACGGGAGAAATGTACCTGTGACTGTTTCCTTCTATGTGACTTTGTTTCAGTAGAATATTCAAGGGCTGCAGTCTCTTCCTTAAAGGTTCAGTTATGCTCATCGTTTTCTACATGAACGAAAAAAACAGACAGAGTTTTAGTGGTCAGGTTTGTCTGAGGCCAATTTGATCACTGTGAGCAGTTGATTACTAAAAGAGCATTGTGTAGCTTCAAGTCAAGAAATCTTTCTGTATAATAGAGCCAGGACTTGAGGGGAAGGTCACGACACACACACACACACACACGCACACACACTCTCTCTCTCTCTCTCTCTCTCTCTCTCTCTCTCTCTCTCTCTCTCTCTCTCTCTCTCTCTGACCTCTCTGACCTCTGTGAACTCAGTCCTTGGTAAAAACAACAGAATTTGTAAACAAGACAATGTATGGAGAGCGGGAGGAGATGTCGGGGGGTGCGCTCGGTTTGGGTCGATTGGGTTGACAGTGCACAGCGTGAACAATAGACACACAGAGAGGAGCAGTGAATTACTGACAGAGCCGGGAAAAACTGCAAAGAAAATAAAGTTTTTACCATCCAGATATATTTTAAAAGACACAGAATTAATGTACCTGATCACAATAACCAAATTATTGCTCTATACGTGATCACTATTAGCAGTTTTAATTTTGTGTGGGCAGTGATGGTTACGCAAGAAAAGTACGTTTCTCTTTTTAGACGTAAAGGCGGCATAAAGTAGCCTTTATAGTGTGATCCATATCGCCCCCTACTGTTAGACATTCAGAGGCAGGCCAACTAACAGAAATAAACACGTAAAAAAAATTGAGAAATGAAAAAATGACTGTTAGAAAAGTTAGTGGTACAGTTGATTCAATTTTATGTATTGAGTGAAAATGGCTTTTTGGAGCTGGACACTGAGCCGAGCAGCATTAGTGTTTATCCCCTGATACACACCCCATGATAACAGGTTTTTACTATATCTATACATTCAGGTATATACATAAGAAAATAATATTTTTGAGGAAAAACAACAAAAGTGATATTTAAAAGGCAAAAAAACTGAAAACAAAAGATTGTAAGTTAACATGGTAGGAAATGATGTGTTGTTTAAATATGCCAAAAGTGAAAATCACTAATTTCTCTGTGTGCACAGTGTCACTGTAAAACATATTTTAAGATTAAACTTGTTTTCCTGTCAGATAAGTTTGAAAATGTTTCCCTCTCACCAGAGAGTGAAGGATATCAGCCATGTGCTCCCCCCCATGGTTGTACTGCAGCATAAAGTGTGTGTGTGTGTGTGTGTGTGTGTGTGTGTGTGTGTGTGTGTGTGTGTGTGTGTGTGTGCCTGTGTGTTATATATGCATGCACTCGTGTCAGCTTTTCCATCACTGGTCTTTGACAGTGGGGTGTCAGAGCTCACTGACAGTTGACCCACACTGCCTGCATGACTAATGAATGCATGCAAACACACACACACACACACACACACAAACAAACACACACACACACACAGACCGATACACAAAACACACGCAAATTTGTCCAGAATGCATAATTCTGCTTTTCTATTTTCCCTCTCTCTTTTTTCGCAATTTTGCTTGTGTGTGTCTGTGTGTGTGTGTCTTTGTGTGTTTCTGTGAATATGTGTTTATGGACAGCTGTGCACTGCCGATCTTCTATCCTTCCCTGTGGACAGTTCAAACTGTGCAGGTGCACACCAGCTCTCCTCTATATGTCCTACACACACACACACACACACACACACACACACAGCTGATGGAAGAGAAAGTGACAGCTGAGCGAAGGAGAAATCGAGTTTAAAAGAGTGTGAAAAGGAGAAAAGATGGAAACACACTTCTACCTCCATACTGTCGTCATGATTCAGTCCCACTCAGCTGAACTCAAAAAAGTGACTCAACACAATAAGTCAGTGGCTGTGTCTGAAATCGCTCACTAATCACGATATAGTCCGATATAGAGTGAGTTTGTCGTGGTGTCCGAATGTTTATTGAAATTCTTCATACTCTATATATGCACTCATTGTTTCCCACAATGCATCATGAAAAGTAGTTAACAACCAATGGCGACTAGTCGAGCAAAATGTGCAATGCATGATGGTACATATTGCCCATTATAGTCCTCTACAAAGAATACCCTTAAGTAGGTTTCCAACACAGCCAATATTTACAATACATACGTTTTTCTCAATTATATTATTTAGTTAGTTGTAATTTTTATCACATTGATGTTTGTTCAGTTAATTATGTGATGCTTTAAAAACTCTTTATACACAGTCATTGTTGGGGACATTTATAACATTATTTCAAAACATTTAAAAACCTTTAACATTTCCTCTCCCCCGCTCTGACCTGCAGGTCGGTGGAGCATCTGAACAGATAACTAACGTTACATCCCAGTGTTCAGGTCAGGTCCACTACAATCCTCCAGCAGCAATATGAGCAAACGTTTCTGTGCTCCCAGGGCCTCGGAGCTAATATTGGAAGTGAGGGAGACACGTGGTGAGGTGGAGGAGGAGGAGGAGGTGGAGGAGGAGGAGGAGGAGGTGGAGGAGGAGGAGGAGGAGGAGGGTGTTTCAGAATGTGCGGATGGTGTAGAAATGAAGTCCAGAATATGAAAGTGGGTTTGAAGATGGAGCTTGACTCAGAGTTTCTGCTGCTGCATGTGTCTCTTCTAATATCAGTGTAACTTTTGGGGACATTACAGGACCCTTATTCTTAAATCAACCAGTAGCACAACTTGGACAAACTGTCTCCAATCCACTGGTCCTGCGTCTGAAATGTGTCCCCAAGGCAGCCAATGACAGTCACACACACACACACACACTTACACATGCACGCACACATGCACGAGTGCTGATGCCAGTGTGGGGGCAGAGTCAATTGTGGGTTGGTGTTTTTCTCTCATCATGAATATTGATGGATTGCTCTCTCCATCAAAACATAACCGGTTCTCATTTACTCAGAGACCAGTGTATAATCACACACACACACACACACACACACACACACACACACACACACACACATACACACACACACACACTCATATACACATGCTAAGTGCAAGCGTGAATACACAAAAATAGCACATATGTGAGCACACGCACAAATTAGATGGTCATATAGATAGATAGATAGATAGATATATAGATATATAGATATATAGATATATAGATAGATAGACAGATAGATAGATAGATAGATAAATAGATAGATAGATAGATAGATATATAGATATAAAGATAGATATAAAGATAGATAGATAGATAGATAGATAGATAGATAGATAGATAGATAGAAAGAGAGATATATAGATATATAGATATATAGATAGATATATAGATAGATAGATGTATAGATAGATAGATAGATAGATAGATAGATAGACAGACAGACAGACAGACAGACAGACAGACAGATAGATAGATAGATAGATAGATAGATAGATAGATAGATAGATAGATAGATAGATAGAAAGAAAGAAAGCAGAATGAAAGAGTCTTTGTTTATCAGGGGAGCAGGTGAAGAGAAGGACGGTTTCACTAAAAGCAAAAGAATCAACACAAATGACATAAATAAAACATCCCGCCAGTTCTGAAATGAACAGAAAAATAGAAAGAACCAAGCCAAGAAAAAAAGACAGGACAGCACAAATAAAAAAGCAGGGAGGATAAGAAAGAGCAGAGAATCAAGCAAATATGGGGATGTGGAATAAAATAAGTAGGAAGATTCCAAAGAGGGGTAAGGTAATGATAAAAAGGAGAAAACATCTGAGAGGCAAACAAAAAAACAAACCAAACTGATGGATTCACCACCAGGAGAGAGACAGGGAGAGGAGAGTGTGTAGCTCAGGTGGAGGAGACGGGAGGTGGGCAGTGGTAAACTGCTGCACAAGGCTGTTCTCAGATTTCAAGTCAATTAAGTTGGATTTACTGGGTCCATGATGAGATCCTCACTGACTGTGTGTTTTCATATTGGTCCGGGGGCACGAGTAAGCCCTGACTTTCCCTCTCTCTCTCTCTCTCTCTCTCTCTCTCTCTCTCTCTCTCCTCACCTCCTCTCTCTGTCTCTGTGTCTTCCTCGCTCGCCCTCGGCTCGGATGGGTCCTGAAGGCTGGGCTCTGCAACCACCGGTGGAGCAGAGAGAGAGAGAGCCGCCTGTAATCAAGACTAAACCTCCCCCGGGGGCAGGAGCCTCACAAATACATCGCCCCCCCCCCCCCAAGCAAGTGAATACACTAAAGGAAAGCTAAAGGTTATGCTGCACCAGGATCATATATACACAGACACAAATGGAAATGATTGATAAATTATGATAAATGAGAGGCAGGGTACGTCCTGGACAGGTCACCAGTCGATCACGGGACCGACACACAGAGATAAATAACCATTCACACCAATTTGTAGTCTCCAACTATCCCATACACATGCACTTGGACTGTGGGGGGGGGGGGGGGGGGGGGACCCAAGCAGACACTGGGAGAACATGCAAATATCATATTGTGAAGACCCTCCATGCTGGGCCGTGGTAAGTGGAATGGTTTACTCACTAAAGTGGCTCTCCCATTTTGTATTTGTCTAAAATTAGAGTAAGAACATTCTTTAAATATGCTTTCACACTTTTCACACTCATCCACTTTATTTCCCCTTTAGGTTGCAACTAATTATGAATATTCAGTTCTTCCCATTTCTATAATAGCACTGAATATGAAGTTTTACAATCATCTTGCAACTTAATAATCACTCTTGTTATAGAAAGTTTTAAATGTTTCCAATTATCACTGCAGTAAAATCCCTGACCCTGAAAACCATCTTTCTGAATTAATGCGATGTAAATTCCACTGTGAAATCCTTATTAAATTTCAAGGTGTGGAGTTTCATAAAGGTAATTTACAGTATATGTTAATCTTAGGCTCACATATACGTAAAAATATATTTAACTTCCCCTATCTCATAAAGATCCATTTAAATGTAAAAATTGAAAAAAGGTCTAAAACTCATGTACACTCAAAATCAGAAGCTACAACACGTGTCAGCATTGTCAGCATCCAAATAACAAAACCTCCACAAACAGTCAAAGTGCTTCATTAGGAATCAAGCGTATAATTGAATTAATACTGTGGAGTAATTAGTGCATGAAATGACAAGTACAGCAGCAATTCCCAGCAATGGGAATTAAAGCAAATGAAAATGCAATTAACCAAAGTAGCCGTTAGCTGTTTCTGTTTGCGTAAAGAAGATGAAAGAATATCATCGCCGTAATAATTTGTATTAAATCAGCAACTGCAGAGACAAAGAGGAGAAATGTTTGAGTCATTAGCTGCTGTTCTCTGAATGCTATGTTTGCAAATTACTCACACACACACACACACACACACACACACACACACACACACACACACACACACACAGAGCAGTAACAGTTTACACAGCACTTTATTTCTACCATAAACAAAGAGTAAAGCCCAGTTTGTCCTCAGAGGGGCCATACATTATGAGAAGAAAATCCTAGAGGGCTGCCAAGTGAGTGTGTGTGTGTGTGTGTTTTTTTGTTTTTGTGTGTGCACGCCAAATTCATCCAGAAGCTAACTTTATAAATATTAGTGCTACAGTTATTACTTGTTTAATTGTTGACAGCAGAAACATCAATTTTTATGGTCAACATGATTACTACTACATGGGAAAGTGGGTCAGGCCCTGCAGCCAATGGGGGCCCTGAGCCTTAGGATTTATTAAAGGCCCTCATTCTGAATGTGTGTGGTATGTTGTGTTGAATGTGATTTTGATATTTAATGATTGTATGAATTGTTGAATGGTTATGAGAACTGCTTGATTAAACCACATGATGTCTTTTACAGTGTTTGGAATGTATCAGGCCCGATTGGTCCATGGGTTCGGTTCAGTTTTAACGCTGTGGCCATTTTAATATTTTGCTGCTTATATATTCCATCTTTCTGCATTTCCTTCCAATGACTGATTGTATGTGTTTGTGTGTGAATGGAAGGAGAAGCTAAAATACATGTGGTGGCTGAGTCAGCTGTTATTTACACCAGGAAAACCAGGGACTCAGTCCATAAGAGTTATTAACTACGCTAGTGCATATTTATACACACAAAAAATTCGGTGATTATACGGGAGGCTACGAGAACATCAGGCTGATGATTAAGAATAGGAACAAACTCCTGAATACGTTAAAGAGACGATTCATGGAAATCTTATGAAGGGCTTTAAGGAATTCTTACATCATTCTAATCAGTTTTAAGTGAATTGACTCTTTTCACTGAAGTGTATTTGAGATATTGATCAGTTTCAGAGCTGCCTAAGCTTTCAAAGGTATTAGATTATGACTTGTGCTGTTACGACTTTTCTTATACCCAAAGTTAATATACATTTTTCAACATGATGATCATTAAAATGTTGGCATTGTGCTAGATTTGCTTAACATTAACTATGGTTATTACTTGCGTAACCCTAACCCTTGAACCTAAACTTAACTGAATGTCTTTGTCTAAAGATTTAATGATTTTTATTATGGGGACATGCTTTTAGAAGACAAGTCCCCACAATGTGTAATAACAGATATAGGTCCCCACAACTTGATCAATACCTGCATAACACACACAAAACACACACATACACACACACAGGAAGCATGAGAAGAAGATTTGAGGTAAAAACATGCCAAAGGAATATTGATAATCATTTGGATAGTGGTGTGATGTTAGTGAATATACAGTGTATACAGTATACTATATACAATATCGAATGCATGTATATATTGAATTTAAGTGGGTATGAAAGTCAGGAGGTTGAAAGTGCTCGTGGCCTTTGGAAGACAACACAAGCTGCACATCACATTTACTATTCAAATTGTAAACAACAGGGCAATCAATACTGGAGAACATGATGAACTCCCTCCCACAGCTCGAGGAATGAAACATGGCCGTGCTGTAATCAGATATACAAACACTTGATAAGCCCAGCCCACCTTGGACCAGACCCTGAATGCCACAGCTGACCACAGGGATTGTGGTAAGGGTTATGTACAGGTTGTAAAAGACTCTGCTGAGTGTGGGGTTTCAGATGAATCGCTAAAGTCATCCAGGATTCTGCTGCACCACTGATAGAGAGACACGTCAGCGGGGAGCTAGAGCTAGATTTCACAGCAAAGATTCTCCTGTGGGGGGGCTTGTATGAAAACATCTTTAGGTTAACGTGACGTTTTCATTTGCATTGTGTTGGCACTGGAACTGAGTGACGGTGCATATACCTCACACTGCTGAGTGGTGTCTTTAAAAGACACAGTGAGGAAAGGTCTCTGCAGTAATCTGATACAAAGGCTGCGCTGCTGATCGGAACATACCAGCCTGCAGTGGAGACCAGTGTTGCCAACTCCAGAATTTCCATCTTCAGCATTTCCATCGTCAGAATTTTCATCATCTGAACATTAATCTCCAGAATTTCCATCATCGGATTTCCCTCTCTCCTCTGACTTTCTCAGATGTGAAATCAGCTTACTTGGTGACCCCTGTCCTCATGAAGGTCCTGGTCTTCTGCTTGACTGTGGGTGATGGATGAAGTGCGCAAGCAATTTGTTATATTGCCAATTAGAGCGATCACAGCGTTTAAGGTTTCTGGACCATCACAGTTTCCCTCAGAAGTGTCTCAAAGCATCTTGCCTATGCGGTTGTTTATCCTGCTCACAGTCTCTCGAGCAATTAACTAGCTGAATATACACAAGCTCTCACAGTAGCTTCTTGATTCATCCGATGAAATGTGACAGAAGAACTGTGGAAGGTTGTCTTTCATGTTCTTCATGACGAATTCCTCATATATACCAAAGTAACTGTGATCCGGTCGTACAGGTTATCGACTTGATGCTTTTTTGGATTTCCCTGGTGGACAGTTTAAGAACCTGTTTGCTTAAACTATTCGCAGTGGACCTGTTGATCTCATCTTGGTCATGAGACTCAGCTAGGCAGTTCCTGTCCAACACAATTGGGGATAAGGTCACCGGAGGGAGATTCACTCGGGCAATCTGGTTGAGTCTGGGAAAGTCCATGGTGACTGTTTAGGTTTAGTATCTAGTCTTGTACCGATGTCTCAAAAGGTGAATAGATCTGTCTTTTCTTCTGCATCTTCTATTTTGTTCAGCCAACATCAGGATAATGCCTAACATAGGGAGAGGAAAATCACCCAACCCTATGAAGTTAAAAGATTAAGGGATAAAGTAATGGGGAAGAAGAACAGGAAGTAGGAAGTAGAGGAAGTAGGATATTGCAGCATACTGTCAGTAATTTACCCTGATCTACTTTCCTTACTGAGGAGTTGGCAACACTGGTGTAGACAAAAGGTTCACTTACTGCTGAACGTGGCTTCAGCGAGTCAGTGACAAAGCATACAAGAGATAAATATTGCTGAATGCACTTTTAAAACAGGCAAATCTGTGAAGTCACTCACGGTTTTGAAGAAGACACGAGCCTCGAGTGTAATCTGATGTGCCGGCTGCCAAACGCTAGAGCGATAACTGATGGTCTGCCAATGGGACATGTAAATACTCAAGGGAAGTAATCTGGACAAACAACACCATTAAAATGTCTTTAAAAGGGACAGATATCATTATATCACAACACGACTGTAGATGTTTCAACAACCTTCAGTGTTCACTGCATTTACAGAAGCCAAATTCTTGAAAATACACAGAGTATTGGCTGAGGAAATGCAGTTGTCCCTGTTTACTGTTGACTTGAGTGTATTTCTGAAGGCTAACTACAATGGCCAGTGTTCGTTGCCAGTGCTGCACAATGCTGCCAAGGAGGCTAGCTAGCATGTTGTGTCTGAGCGAGCAAATTGGCTGTAAAATGCATTAACCCAGACATGAGCATGAAGTTCAGGCTGGACACCAAGTGCCAGTTGGAAGGAATGAAGTGAGCGTCTCCTCCAGTTGATCAAAAGCACATTCTCAGTTAGCATATAAGCTACTTATAGCTCTGCATTTCTCAGAATTACACAGACAGCAGAGTCTTCCAGGTCTGTTTTAGTGACACAAGCAACCCAGCAGTTTGTGTGATTCGTGCATTTAGTGGACATATAACAAGGATTCTTGGCCCAGTATGCAATTCTGGCAGGGTAATGAAACTCACACGTGATATGGCGATGGACAAAACATCAGTCAGACTCGGGTAATCAATATCAAGCTAGAAACATCCCAAAACTCCAGTGAGGATCATACACAAGAGGGCTACACAGGGGGAGCACATGATCCCTTGAAACAACACTGACATTGTGGAACCTGCCTGTTCAACCCATGGTCTGATATTCTGATGCAGGTATAGAAGCCTGTTGTGTGCATTGATGGTCTCCGGGTCCCGACAGTGAAACCAATGTGGAAGGGGCCTCACACCTGTATTCTCGTCTTAAAGAAGGTGACTCTACTTTTCATTTTATTTATAAGGTCGGTAAACATTATCATAAGGACTTTATCATATTTATCTCTAGTTTCAAGTCTTCTTCAATACAGCGTGATGTTTATTTAGTGAATTATGGTCCATTCAGAGTCGAATAGATGATAAAGCGCCGTCTGCATCTCCGTCAGGCTCACACCAGGATGTGGGTTCAGACTTGTTAGAGCGCACAGGTTAAGATCTACCAACACATGCAAGAAAGCACAAACTTCACCTAATGCTGAGTCATCAGAAGACAGAAGAACACATCCTGGCACCGCTGCTACCTTGAGGCTCTAGTGACCTGTGAGATTACCACACTCTGCTCTGGAGCCTTCACAACCACTGCTGAAGTAGCTTCTTTTATGTAGCATCCACATTAGGAGCTGAGAAATGATCATCTAGTCACACTCCCAGAGGTCGGAGGGAAAGATGTTCTGCACATTTAAGAAGGCCACCTCTCGTGTCTATACTGTAAATCACAGGCACAGAGTGGACGTAACCTTCAGCACAGCTTGGCTGCAGAGAGAGCAGAATTGCTTCTGCAATCTGCCTCTGCAATCTGTCTGGTCCTGATTAGCTAACTGCAACTGGCCCTACTGCTGTGACTGGGAAGCTAACAGGCCCCACTACCTGTGCAGCGGTGCAGACCTCACACGTGCCCGTCTCTGACTGATGCTAAGTTCCCACTCACCAACAAGGAAGACAACGCTGAAGAATGTCAGTTAGTGAATCAGCAGCAGTTAGAGGAGGCCGGTGAGGACGACTCCACTGTCCCACCTACACCTCAAATCAACCTCTGAGTTGGGTTAAGGCTGCAAACATCGGCAGCACCAGATCAAACTGATAATACACTCTGACAACAACATGTATCCTCAGAGACCGATGCCCTAAGCTCCAGAACCCATTACTGAGCACATCAGACAGGAGCCGGTGTGTAGTACAAGGATGAACATACCTTTTGCCACAGAAACTGAAAATAGACAGGACTTGTTGCCTGAAGCATTTTAAACTGGAGTTTCTAATCATATCTTTTTAAAATCTAAGCATGTAAAGATGCTGAAAAATTATCTAAACTTAACATCTTTGCATTTCTAAATATCACCCTAATAATCTCAAGTTTAAAAAGAGATAAATAGCTTCCTGTACTCCTGCTACTCTGTGTCTTTTCCTTGTGTAAATGCTAACTTACACATAATTCAGTTTACAATGCATGTAAACAGCCAATCAGCCTCCCAGCCCGTGAACTGAGGACCAAGCTGGCCAGTGTACAGAACAGCTCCGGTGTCAATGTGCCCCTGATGATCCCCGGAGGCTCCACAGAGGTCTCACTACATCTGTCCACATTCATCTACCCACCTGTCCATCTGTCCGTCTCTCCCTGTGCATCTGCCTCGGTAACCCTGTACATCCCCTTTGTCCAATCAGCTCATCTGACCCAGGCAGACAGTGGAAGGCACCAGGTGCCAGATGCCCGACTATAATTGGAGAGCCAGGTTATTTTCTAAATATTGAACGGTCCATTGTTAGTGTTGGACATGAGTCTGTCAGCAGTCCACCTTTACTTCTTCATGTGAGAAGACTCAACATGTCAGTGTTCACACAACCACAGGAACAGCACATACATTTTATATCAGGGGGTAAGAGAGACTAAACCAGGGCTTTTCAGTGACGAGGAATGTGAGGTATTGTCATTGTAAATTCAATAACTACACTAGTAATGCTGCTATACTAGTGATGCTTATAATCCAATGTGTCATCTTTTGTTTATATGTGTTAATACCTGTTTGGAAACAATTGTGCTTTAAGATCTATTCTTTAGCTCTATCCATCTATCGGTCACTCGTCTATCACAAGTCCAACAAATAATCCCACTGACAATCACACTTGTTACAATCTAGAGCCTCAAATTGCAAGAACATGTAAACTCCACCCTAGGCCACTAGTCTCTATCAAAAAAGAAAAGCTCACTGTCTTGTTTTGTATTTCTACAGGAGTCAAATACATCATTTGTGATACAGGCTAACGGTGCAGAGGTTAAATGGTTAAGAGGTAGTAGTAAATAATGTATAAAGAGTTGTTTTGTAGTCAGTGGTGTCATCGTTTTCAATGAGTCATGTGTAATGAGTAACTTCTCCAACAGTGTTGACTTGTTTATAAAAGTGCAGCTCTCTCTCAGCACTGTGGCTGCAGCCGATGCAAAGCAATGCCAACTCAGCCTTATGTATCCAAACTGAATGATATCCAACAGGACCCCAGATAATACACACTGCCAGCTTCAGCTCTCCGTCTGTCCATCTCTTCCTCTTCCTGCTTTCTCTCGCTTTTTCTCTTTGTCCCACTTTGTTTATGTTCTGTCCTTCTTTTCTATTTGTAACTCCATCCATGTTTTTATTTCAGGTGTTAATTCTACAGCCAGATGCCCTTTGCTTCCTCGTTCAAAGTCCATCATTTGTGTCTTCTGAATAACTTGTAAGCCTACCTTTAAGGGTATATAAGGACATCAAGGACTTTCACAGGTACTGGAGCAGACAAGCAATAATCCAGTGTCAGTCCGACCCAAAGCTCGGCTGAAACCAAGCCAAAGTCAGAGTGCACAAGTAATCCAGCCATTAAACATTAATAAAGGCTATAAATGTGGGGGATCTGGGTGGAAAAGCACCTAATGACAAAGACTTCAGGAAAACAGGCTGCACACAACCTGCCCGTGTTAACTGCTGTCCCATCCCACGGTGGGAAACTCCCCCTGATGCACCTGCAGGACTGAAAACTCTGTTCCTGCCTGAACGTTTTCTGATGCAGGCAGAGTAGAGAGACAGAAAACTGCTCCTCTCATGTCCTGTGGTGAATAATGAAAACCGGCTCTGAGAGTTTGCAGTGGTGTTAATGTTGTGCACCCATTAATCACACTGTTAAAAAGGGAAAAGGTGTTTTTTACTGTGAAGGAAAGCTAACAGTGATTTGGCTTCTCTCCAGTGGATTTAACTGTTGTTCTCTGGGTGTATCTGCCAACTCATCTGGCCTAGAACAAGACACAGTGTAGTATATGTACACATAGTATATGTGACAAAGTATTTTAATTCGTTGTTGTATCAAAAAGGTTAGAACTCATTTTTATGGCTGATACATACTTTCAGAGAACAATCGCTAAAGATCACAATACATTAAAATGTATTACAGATTAAAGTACTTCTTTCCTTCAGGTTTACTAAGCACTAAAAAAATTCCCCCTGTGATAAATAGTATATATCATATACTTTAACTCGATTGTTTAATAGATTACTCATGAATTACAATTCTCCATACTTAATTAAAACTAACAACAACCACCAAGAGTCATTTAGCCAATGAGACGTCACAGGTTTGATTATCAAATCAGATCAAGCTTTAATTCCTGGGATGTTGTGTTGCAACATACTGGAAATAAAATCAACACAATAACTGAAAGAACAAATGATCAAGTTGTGCAATAAGCAGATAAAGGATAAAAAATAGACCTTCAAACCGTGGAAGAGGGGAATGGGGGTTAAGAATCGGTTTGGCTGGTAGAGCTATAGAAGATAGAAAACAATGATTAGTGTGATTTATAATCCGGCAAAAACAAAACTTGAGTAAATTGAGATAATTCGACGTTCTGCTTCAACACTGACACGCAATGAATCCTGGGAAAGGAGGAATCGAACAGCTGGATCCTTCATTGCTCGGGACTGGAAACACACATGAGTCGGCCGTTGTTAGAAAGTGTGAAGGAGCCTTTGAAAGGATGCAGCCCCTGAATTGTGACACAGCTCAAATGTCCACAAACCAAGCAAAATCCAATTGAGCGGTGATCCAGTCGACTGAAGACTGCAGCGGGTTGATCCACAGCTGCTCTCGTGCCTTTTACTCAGATCAGAAGTGCATCAAATTGAGTGGAGGGTGTTGAGAGACACAAAATAAAGTGCATACTCTGTATATAAAATAACACATCGGCTACAAGTGAGTGGGCAAATAACACATAACTGCTGTATATGCCACGTCTACAGAGGACAGCTGACATTATCCACAGACGCAGCAAAGGCACGACAAACCAGAGCAGGAGGAAATTGATGATGTGGATCAGTAACATTGATTTAATAAACCAAAATGTGCATAATTACACATTTATTTAACACACAGAGGAAGCTCGCTCTGATCTGTCGACACGTGCTGTTTGTTAAAAGGCACAACAGGGAGAGAGAGAGCAGCAGATTTTATTTGAATGCATAATTACTTTTAAAAGGTCAGATGATTAGAGTGGAATTATTGAAACGGGAGATGAAATAATACAGATCGTGTCGTCTTTATTGTTTTTTCTTTGGAACCTCAGACAGAGGGTCGGTCGTATAACACATGTTTGTATGTTTAACCTTCTAAACACACACACATGCACACATACACAAACATAAACACACAAACAGCTACCTCAGACAATCCAAATGGGCAAAATTGGCGGTGTACATCTAAATACAATCCACTTCCATGTTATTCAAACACATTCAATTACATATCTGACATTGACTGATATTGTTTAGCCCAACAGATGCGATCGGATCTCTTCATCAGAACAAACGAGTGTCCTCCTGTCAAACTGTGAGATAAACGAAAGGCTGCTAATTAGAAACAAAAGGTCTTTACAGTGAAAAACGTGATTTCTCACTGTCTCATGGTGATTGAGTCTGAAATGAGAGGTTTGTGAGTTGGGTGGCGAACACGGATTTAGAGTCCGTCCCAGTTTTCTAAGAGAAATATTCTCATATTGAAGTTTATGGTTACATTGCTTGAAAAAGTTTAGATGCTCAAATAACAAATCATCTTCTTCAAACTGTCCGTTGCTGCAGCTCCTCTTTTCAGCCTCTGTCTGAAACACAGTTATTTGTTTCAGAGCTTTTTAACTTTCCACAACTTTCCTATACTTAAAAAAAACATAACTCAAGAGGAAAGAAACATCTTGTCTCCTTTATGTTCTTATAAAATTTTTCATAAAAACAAATATGATTAAAAAAATACATTCCTTGCCCTTCTAAGTGTGAGGTTACACTGGTAACCACTGCACCACTATACAGTTATAATACAGTTGTAATGAGTATTGAGGAAGAACTGTAGTTATAAGGTGCAGAATCTACATAGCAGCTAAAGCATGGTTATGTTTACTCACAGGGAAAAATTGTGTAACTTATCTTGTCGTAATGGCTTGACCACACACACAAAAACACACACAGTTTGTGTTGGTCCTGTCTTTTGTCTTTCTGTCACCGTCCAACTCGTCCTTTACAACCTTTACTTTCTCTGTTTGTACTTGTTTTTATCTTTTCATGTCTTTCTTGTTCAGTCTCGTTCTTATCCTCTCTCTCTCTTCTTCTTTGTAACTCTGTCTTTGTGCCCCCCCCCCCCCCCCCCCCCCCTCCCTCCACCCGTCTATGCTAAGTATTGGTAATTACATTATCATTCGCTACCCTATGAAATATAGTTTCGGTGACACCCAAGTGTGTGTGTGTGTGTGTGTGTGTGTGTGTGGAGTTGATGATGGAGAGGCTGTCTGTGTTTTTAATAAACACAACACTGCAACACCCCACACGCTAACTGCCTTAGCATTGAACCTCACACACACACAGCCACACACACACACACACGTACACACACAAACACACACTCAGGCATCTGCCAAGTCGGGGCTCAAACTTGCAGGGAATTTATGTACAAATAATTACTTTTTAATAGCCAGTAATGTGATTTCCTGCCAAAGAAATATTCAAATGCATCTCAGGCAGTCCAGTATATTATCTGCCTGGAGCTATGTATGCGACTTAGGGGAGACGGCGCAGGAAAGACAGATTATTGTTTGTGTGATAATAATTATTTTACCCTTGTCATCTGCAGAGCAAAATGGGAGATAATGCCTTTGTCTCTCCGTCTCCGTCCCTCACTTTCTTCCTCCTCTTTTCTCCAACTCTCTCCTTCTATCGCTTCCTGGGTCTGTGGTGGGCGACCTGAACTTTCTTCTCTGCGCTAAGGCAACACATCCTCTTGTCGATTAATAGGTGTTATTAAATCATAGGGCGCACTCAAACACATTATGCAGAGTCAGTAACATTGGCTTTTCAAATGCCGCAACTAATTCCAGTGTGTTATGTCCCAGTTTGTGTTAATTTGCCACAAAAATCTATTTAAACTACAGCCACAGTTTTAATGAGAGACCTCCACTTTGAATTCAGTGAGTTTCTTTAAAGTTTCAGTTTGTCTAGATATTTACCAGTAATAATATTTGTTTGTGCGAACACAAGTTGTTACTGTGTTCAGGATCATGTGGTTTAAATAGATTTAGATTGACTGTCTCTATCTCTAAATTAGGTGCATATCTGCAGCCCTGCTTTGTAACAATCGGTTCAGTCTGTTTCTGTTCTGTGTTCACTTCCTGTTTTATTTTGTTGTCTGGGTTCTTGTGTCTTGTGTCTAGCTTTACTTCCTGTTGGTTTCCCAAAATTGGAATTCACGACTTTGGATTTTGCCTTATCCCTGAATGGACTATTAAAGTAAAGTTTTATTTTATACTTTATTTTTCTTTCTCCTGTGCTTTTTTTTGTGAAGGATTGTCACATGCTTGGTTGTAGCCTCCTTCCAGATTGTCCATCGTGCATTCAGATGAAGTTGTGTGTCACTTGCTTCAGGACGGTTGCAGGATTCGACGCACAAAAAAGTTGTTCATTTGGCATCTGGGACCTACTAAATTATTGTAAAGGTGATTCAGTTTTATCATGATATAACATTATCAGTTATATCATTGTGAGAAGCAAAGGGAGGTGAGTTATTTCTATTTTTATATGTGCTGACACATTTAAATAGGGATACCTACACCCAGCATGCACCTGTTCCTCCCCCCCCATCGATTTCATGTGTGTGATAATAATAATAAACTTTATTTGTAAAGCACCTTTCACACAAGATATGCAGCTCAACGTGCTTTACCTACAATATAGATAAAAATCTAAATATGTTCAAATGAAATTCATATAGAAGAACAGTTTGTGTATTTGCCTCTGTGTCATTTCTCAGTGTGATGCTTATAAGGTTTGTTCAGGTATCACGTGAATATCTGCAAACTGTTTTCCAAGCCCGTGTTTCTGTTGACTGAGCCGAACAGAAATTTAGAAGCTCTTTCAAATGTCAGGTCTCTGTTGCACTGTGTTCCTCTCCCTGCACTTTAATAAGACGCTCAGCCTCCATGATATCCCACATTTGTAACTTAGGCCTCACAGAAGCTCGGCTGCAGCTCCTCGCATTTAAAACGGAAAAAATATTTAACATTAAAATATATGAAGCCCCAGAGGAGAATGCAGTATTTTGCAGTGGAGGCCTGGTGGAGGGAGGAACCTCACACAGCCTCCAAATGTCAGCTCATCCAGCGACATGTTCCCACTGGTGCAGCGTTTCTGTCAAAATCATTAACTTTTGTTTACGCTCTTTGGATTTGTTTATAAGAAATTGACTATTGGTATATTTAAAATAAAAATAAAACCCAAACATCCATGTCTCTGTCGTGTCCTCCTTGTCTCTTTCTCTCCCAGATCCTCCAGGGTTCACGGTGTCACAGGTAAGTGACGGCAGATCTAATGTCTAGAATTCGTTTTCTGCATTAACAGCTGACACCTCCCCTTCGCAGGTTCAAGTGCCCAACACCGCGTGGATGTATGAGAGTGTGTGTGTGTGTGTGTGTGTGTGTGTGTGTGTCTGCAGCTTTTAATCTGTGCCTCTCGTGTGTGAGCGTGTGATATGTGCAATGACTGGTTAATGACCTCTGGAAGAAACGAGCCTCCTCGAACCCGAACCTCAGGGAGTCTCACCGATTGCCGCGCTCAGTGAGTGTGTGTGTGTGTGTGTGTGTGTGTGTGTGTGTTGGGTGTTAATGCAGCGCTCCGGCCAATCCGCACGAACGAATCAGACTTAAGTGCACCATCACACGGCAGAATGCTGCAGCCCACGCAGAGACAGAGGAGAGAGCAGGAGGTAATGTATATGTGAGTGAGATGCAGCTGACAGACCCACACTCACTGAACAACAGATCAGGTCTCACTTTTTCTGTTTCTTTTTTTGTCTTTTCTCCTCCATCCCACATCTTTTAAGTGTGTGTGTGTGTGTGTTGGTGTGTGTGTGTGTGTCCAGTCATAGATGTGAGTGTGTGTGACAGGCTGATAATAGGACTCATTGTGGACCATGTCACCTCCTGGAAACAGAGCTTATCTGTCTCTGGGGAACACACACTTGAAAATTGATGGTTGGTTTCATGGTTATTCTTTAAATCTTGAGAAATGTCTCCTACAGCAGCTCCACACGTCTGTTTCCTCCTCGTTCTTCTCCACAAACACCTTCTTCCTCTTGGATGTTCCTCCTCCTCCTGTTACCTCCACCTCTCCTACGCTCCTTCTCCATCTAACTCTGCTTTAATGACTTCAATATCAGATTTTTTTAAATCAGATTCTTTATTTCATCTGGATATTTTTTCATCTTTTTTTCTCTACCTGTCTTCATCCTCTCCCTCTTTTATCTCCTCTCTTATTCTTATTGTCTCTCTCTAATGAATCATGCTGAAGCTAGCTTTCATACACTGTTGATGGAAGCCCTCTGGCACGCACACATATTGCTTACATTCATCACTGCTGCAACACAAGTTAGACTTTGCGAGCAAACACACACAAAGTCTCATAATGAAACATCCATTCGCCCATTTGCCCGTGCATATGTCTGGGTATAAAAATGGAAATAGTTGGAGATTCATGCGATGGTGTTTGTGGGAATAATATATTAGTCGGTGGTTTCCTGATCCCAGTCGGTTCAGTTTCACTCTAAAAGCAGCAGCACACGTTTACAACAGAAACCAAGTGTCTCCATTACCACGTGCAGGCATCTTTTATCCATAGAAACATAAAATATACAGAATTATGAATAATAACAGAAAACAATCACTTCCAGCAGATACAGGCCAGAGAAAAGGTCTGTACAATTTATAAGAGGTGAAAACCAAGACGGAGGGAGCTGGGAGGCTTCTAACTTATGGAAAATTGTTGATGTGCATCCAGTTAATAATGCTTTTCGTAAAGTAAGACCCCAATTTGACGATTCATTCAGAACGTGTTAATTGGACGACCATCTTCCAGAATCGGACTCCCACAATACTTGCTGGTGGTCAGGGTTTCTGGATGCTAAACATTTATAAACCCACAGTTCGTCCCAGTCCAACACTGGGTTCAGATCTGGAACATCTGTCCTCACCAGAGCGTCTTATAACGTGGATCTTGAGAAATTATATAACTTTATTGAAGAATTTTGAGAATAATGTCATAATATCACAAGAATAAAGTAATAATTTATGATAATAAACTCATTATCTTAGTGATGGGCCACCGTGTTCCAGGATCCCAACACTGGGACACATTCCCAGAACAAATTGAAATAACCAGTTTGTCCAAGTGGGGTCGGGGATTGAAAAGCTTCCCAGGATGATGTGTAAAATCTATGTGTACAATTGTAATGATATCACTGGTCAGGGTTTCTGAACACTTTGTCCCAATCAAACTCTGGGTTCAGATCCGGGACATCTCACCGTCTGTAGTGGGACACCACATGTTCAACTGGTAGACAGGAGCATTTCAGAGGTGGATGTCGGACGTCAGCATCTCAACCAGTAAAGGACGTGATGACGTATTGGTGTCAGAAGTTAAAAGTCATCTGGTGCAGCAGAAGTTTGAGGACCAGTCGTCGGCAGTTTGCAGTGAGACGATCTTCTACTTTCCACTGATGTCACAAATTGTCGGAGGGAGTCAGAGACACAGAAACCGGCTGAGACAGCTGCCTACAGTAATCCTACAATGGTGTCACTGCGGTTGCATTTTTGTTTTGTTTGTCTCATCCAGGAGCTGTGTATGAATATCAATGAGAGAACGTGAGACGCACACAAACTGTACAATGGTCGAGACAAACACACGCTAAAGCTTCACGGTATTTAACTCGTCACGGCTCAGGGAGCAGAACGGAAACATGAACACGGAACACGCAAAGATTAGAACATGAACACGTATGTATGTGTCATTTCGATAAAGCAGCAGATTTGGCTTTAACAAGATTTAACATCTTCTGGTGAATTTGTGAGAAATGATGAAGAATGGTGACTCAGCAGATTAAATACATTAATGGACAAAGGATGGTGGAAGGAATAAAGAGCACATACCTAAGTTTTGAAGATTATTTTTGTCATTTTGCCTTTTTATTGCACAAAATTCAGCAGAGAGCGATATAGAAACTTTGACATAGAAAGTGTTGCACAGGACATTTGACAAACACGTTCATCTCATTATTTCCTCTGCATATTTTCAAGTTTTCTGACTTTAAACTGGAAATTTCAAACTTTTGTTCCGCCTTTAACGAACCCAACTTTAGAGAACAACACACACAATACACTGGTATGTGAGAAAGGACACAGAGACACGTATTGTTGAGACACAACCCAATCTTTACCTGCAGATCATTGGCCGGGCCTCGCAGCAGCCGCCTGTGACATCATCACAGAGGGACAGGTCAATACTAATGAGGTCAGAGGCAGGGGATGAAATCAGATTACGGTTCCCAGTCCATAAACAATATATTTCAATTAAAATCCGGGCTGCAAACCAGAAGAGAACAGCAGACAGAGAGAGAGAGAGAGAGAGAGAGAGAGAGAGAGAGAGAGAGAGATGTTTGGAGGAAGTTGAGAATGTGAAGAGCACGATAATGAAGTAGCAGCTTAACGAATGCAGGACCACACTGACTAACCAGACATTAGTAATTAAAACACTGGATCACATTTGTCCCCATCAGCCCCCCCCACGCTGTAATAAACCTCCTCTCTCTCCCCTCCAGGCTGTTATAGCTCATTTGAAAAGGAGCAGAACCGAGCATGAAAATCAACCTGCAGCTTTTATTGGATTTAAAGTGGAGTGGTAGGTCCCGTTCACACCTGGTATTAAATCCCGTCTTTGGTGATCTGATAACATTACAATGTTAATAGCATCAAATTACTAATTACAGCCAAACTTATCAGAAGCATGAACAGTTTAAGGAAACATCAGTTTGATAAGAACGACCGATAATGACGGAACAATCTTTGGGAAAAATATAGATTGTGACGTGTTTTACTGCTAACATGGAGGAGGTGGGGTTTGAGACCTATGCAGCAGCAGCCAGCCACCAGGGGGCGATGACTTTGTACTTGTACTACATTTCCAGCAAATACAGACATTTCCTGAAGTGTGTATTTCTTTAAACCATGAGTGATGAGATGATAAATGTGTGTCTTTGTTGTGCTAAATAATGACGTGTTATTCCCTAACAAAATAAATTGAACTATGTATGCATACTCCATAACCGTCAGAATGCTGCAGGACAGCTCCAGAGGTGTGTGTGTGTGTGTGTGTGTGTGTGTGTGTGTGTGTGTGTGTGTGTGTGTGTGTGCAGGATGGGGAAGATTTCCCTTTTGTAGAGCTGACATGTTGTTTGCTCTATACACATATTTTCTGGTCAAAATACCAAACTACCAAAGGGTTCAAAACAGAAGTTCACAAACCAAGGGGGGGGGGGTCACAGTGGGTTGCCTCATGTTTATGCTTATTTCACCCAAAACAGAACCAGGATTATTTAGCACACAACCATTTTGAACCCTGCACCCGGCGATGCAACCTTTAGTTCAACTGTCACGTGTCAACTGACAACTGTTTGTTAACGTGGAGCCCGATGTTTCCAAAGTGCTGCTGACTGTCAGACTGACATCGGGCGGAGACGACTCGTGCATCATGAACACAAACACACAGCTGAATCCCAAACAGGCTTCCTCTCTCCTCTGTAGACGTTCAGGTGCTCGGGCCGCTGCCAGGAAACACATCAGATTAATGACAACACAAACAGGAAGTGAGCGCAGCGAGTCGAGCTCCACACACGCAGGTGAGAAATCGCACACACACACAGACACACATGTAAATATAGCGACACAATGATGGGCACCGACATACAATCCTTATGCCCGGTTGTTAGACATAGTCAGGGATTCACACACAGACACAGATAGAGACACACAGACACACACACACACACAGTTACACACACACAGACACACTCACAGACACACACACACAGCCGGTGGAAGCAGCGACTGTGGCATCTGTTGCCCACTGAGCCAGTCTGCTGGGGCTGAAGTCAATTATAAACACATTAGACTCTGTTTCCCATAACACACAATGACAGAAATACCTGGATGTGATCGTTCACACATAAACAAAGTCACACACCAGCCGCACAACTCCACATCCATTATTACTTGAGTGAAGAAGAAAGAGAGGAAGACAGACGGAGATGTGGAGGGGGACAAAATAAAAGAAAGACAGTGAGCGAGATCGAGGAATCAAAAACTTACAAATACAAAGTGAGAAGCTGTTTTACTTTGGCTGAGCCAATCTTCAGAAATAATCCAATCAGGCCCAATACACGGGGGGCGAGCGTGCTTTTCACATTTCATAGGAATAAAGACGGATAGACTTCGAACCTGAGAAAATCATAAACAAAATATCTTCACTCTCGTCGAGTTTTAAAACTCAATTTGGTGAAGAAGCCACTTGTGAAGATCGCAGCCATGCATCACATCCCCGGCGGACCCCTGAAAGCTAAAAGTATCTGCTCCTGAAAGACACGCGGCTCTGGATTAAACGTAGCTGACAGAAGGAATGGAAAAAGAATATCGCCGTCTTTTCTGAGGAGCTTCTTCCATTAGCGTGTTCGACAAGCCGCCACCAGGGGAGCAGGTGGAGGCGTGAAGCAGGATGTGAGCGACTGGAACATGAACCTGTGTGTGTGTGTTTGTAATGGACGTAACTAACTGTATGAGGGGGGTTGTTTCAGTGAGGCATCTATACTCTATACTGTGTGTGTGTGTGTGTGTGTGTGTGTGTGTGTGTGTGTGTGTGTGTGTGTGTGCGTGTGTGTCTGGTTTGACAACTGATAAACATGCGTCACTCACTCTTAAGACTGACTGACAGGAAAACGGAGGGAGAATACAAAACACACACACACACACACACACACACACACATACACACACATAATGTAAAAAGAAACAATTTACAAGTTTAAAATCATTAAAAACACAAATTAGACGAACAGAACTGAGGAAATTAGCAGAGAGAAGACGAGAGGTGATAAATACACAACTATATAAATACAACAATGAGCATAGAAGCACAGAAAGCTCATCCCCTGCTCACACACACACAGCTGGAAGCAGAGTGGGTGGATACTGTGACCTATCACATTTAAGAAGGCTTTACGACGCCGCTGCTGTCAGTCAGGTTGTGTGTGAGTGAGTGAGTGTGTGTGTGGGTGTTTGTGTATTCGCCGAGAATCAAAGTGGAATGATCTGATAGGATTCTGTCAGTCAGAGTCTGACACACAGAAGCCGGAGGGCTGTTGAATCTCCCTGTGTATCTCTGACCTCATCAGTGTTAGTTCACTTAGTTGTTTGAGTAAACTGAGAGGAAAATAAAAAGCTGGTTCAACCCCCCGTGTCTGCAGATCCCCCAGTCAACTGGGTCCCAGTCAACTGGGTCCCAGTCAAATGATAAAACCAAACCATCTATTTTATATCTTCAAACCAGTCTGACGCTCAACAGACGTGGTTTCATGAACTCTGTTCTACACAGAACTTCTCGACTTCTTCACACTTTGATGAGTCAACTCAGATTCATGCCACATCAGCAAAAGTCAGCAGTAACAGTAAGAGAGCTGAATGAACGCAGAGTGTGTGTTGTATATATATTTCTATGATAGTGTGTTTGTGTGCGTGTGTGCGTGTGTGTGTGTGGGGGGGGGGGGGGGGTATTTGCATGCACATTTATTTTTTGAGATGGGTTGAGTGAGGGGGGGGGGGGCGGGTGTTAACACGTACATGAATAAGAATCCCTCATTCCTTCTATTAGGTGTCCCAGGGTGCAAAGTGCCCAGGGATACAGTGTGTGTGTGTGTGTGTGTGTGTGTGTGTGTGTGTGTGTGTGTGTGTGTGTGTGTGTGTGTGATAAGTAATATGGTGGTGTCATAGAGGAAGCCACTGTGCCCTTTATACAGCTCTTTACAGTGTCACTTCCTATATAAACACAACTCCATCACTTTGGGGAGAGAGGGAGGAGAGGAAGGGGGGGGGGGGGGTGGAGGCAAGGAGGTAGAGGCTGACAGAGGGGAGGAGGAGGGGCGGGGGTGTAAGAGAAGAGAGAGAAGATGAGCTGAGGGAGGTCGGTGTCACAGAGTTCAGGACATAGAATGTAAAAGGATGGAGGACGGAGAAAAGGAGGGAGAATAGAAGTGAAGAGCCACGGGAGGAAAAATGGAATAGATTGAGATGATTCACATTTTCACAAGGTCAAGGTCAAACATTTGGATAAAGGAAGGAGTGATGTAGAGGAGGAGGAAGTGAAGTAAGAAGAGATGAGGAGGAGGATGGTGTGGAAAACAATGAGGAACATGTTGAAGGACGGACAGCAGGTGAAGGAAAGGAGAAGGAAGTGAGTGGATAGAGAGAGTGGGTGGAGGTAGAGATGTAGAGGAGCCTTGTCGGTGGAACCTTGGAAATGTTGTGAACACTGTCTAGATGGATGGAGAGTTCCCTGATCATGAAAAACCTCCTCACAGTGAAGAAAGAGAAGTTTTCTGAGCGACTCTCTGTAGAATGATAAACATCAGTCAGTGTTCTAGATGATGAACGGTCGACAGAGAAACACAGTTTATCAGATCAATTGACGATTCATCACTGTTTTCTTTAAATTCACATATAAATTCACATTTCATCTCCTCTTTTATTATTTCTGAGCATTCTCCTCTCCTCCGTTTCCTTCAGTGATATTTTTGTGTTACTCCCACTCCTGACGGCACTTTACTGAAATGACAACTTGTGCTATTTGTGTTGTGAATGATTAAAGTAAGAGGAGACATGTCTGTGCTTTAATGACACCGCGACTGTTTTAATCACATCAGCTTTAAATTCGTCAAATCACTTGATAATAGATCAGTTCATTCTTACATTTCTCATTCAGATAACTAGTAGAGGAGGGAAAGACACAGAGAACAACATCATCCAGCCCACACCCCACCTGGAAGGTTGGTGCTTGTTCAGTCTGCTCCTGTTTGACAGATCTGGGCCACAGGTAAGTGTTTGCAGAGCCAAAGGTGGCCCGGAATGGATTCGTGCTATTTTTGCCACATGGGCCACTTTACGTTCACTTCCACATTACAACTTGTCGCGTGTTCTGAATCACATCCATATGCTGCCTGGGGATTATTATTCCAGGGCTACAGACAAATCCAAAAACCATTTAGTGTGTATCCCAAGTACACCGATATTCAAACCTCTGACTTCCTGATTAGTGGACGACCCCCTGATCTACATCCGCAGTTATACCACAGATATGACAGATATACAATCCAATCAGTTTTTTTCAAAGGCTTCCCAAGATAGGTCTCTCCATCATTTTCATCTCATATCAGAATGATCAAACATGAAAAACGGCCGTGATAGTTGTGGGACATCTTCTGTACGTGACAAAGAAACAAACACCACAATGTGACACAAGCTGCTGCTGCTGCACCCTGGGGTTCGCTTGTAATCGATCTTAATTTCCCTTCAGCCGGAGCCAGAGGATTGGATGTGAAGTGACCTTTGACCTGCCGGACGCATCACGATCACGTATGTCCAGACTCTGAAAATGTAGGAATTTGACTTCACGTGTGAAAGCTGTTCTCTCCTGCAGATGACTCATGTCTGCTGGATGTATAAAAACGAATCTGTGTGAATGTGAGGTAATAAAACGTTCTTTAAAGTTTGTTGCGATGCCTCCTAGTGGCCAAAACAAATATGAACCTGATTTCTGATAAATTAAGGCCGTGCTCTGCTTGACGAATGTTTACTTTTCCCAATTCTTCAGACATTTGACTGACAGCTACATGAGAGACGTGCCTGTCGTGGTTGTCGCTCCACCCGTCTTCTGAGAAATGCTACATGTCATGAGACGGAGCCCTGTGATCAGCGGCTCGGCTCGAGGATCAAAGTCAGAGAACAGGAACACAGACGTCAAAGGCATCTGTTGACTCCAGCAGGTTGATGAGCCTGGCTCCCTCTGTGCTCCCCGCTAATGCAACTTCCTCACAAGGTTTGTTTTAATAAGGTCGTGCTATTGAGTCTTGTTGCAGGTGCCTACACAACACTGAACACTTGTTAAAGGGATAGTTCAGCCAAAAATCTAAATTCACTCATTATCTACTCACCTTTACGCTAATGGAGGAGTGGGTGAGTCGCTGGAGTCCATAAACCACTTTTGAAGTGTCTGAAGTTTCAAATACAATTGAAGTAAATGGTGAGCACTCCCCCTGTGGTGTCGTCCAAGTGTCCAGAAGCATTTCTGATGTTTTCATCCACCTAGTTCCTTCATTGAGAGTTTCCTGGAGCCTCATAGAGAAGATGATCCCCTCCATCAAACAAATGTTATATCCTTTCATTCCTCTACTAATGGGAAATGTGGTTTAAGCCATTTCTCGTTGGATATGTTCCGAGCAGCTACACTCAGGATTCCAAATAAATATTTTGTTTGAAGATTTGTCCATGTTGACTGCAGAGATTCTGAAAATAATCTCAAATTCTGAATGAACCAAAAAAGATTTGCATTTGGACAGGCAGAGAACAAATGATCCTGTTTTGCTTCCTGGGAGCTGCAGAGTCTCCAGCTGGAGGAGACGTCTGAGCAGGTGTAGAAAAACATCTGCTCATGCTCTTCCATCCAAAGTCCCTCCATGATGATGAGCATGATATCTACCATAGAAACGTCCCCCAGAATACAGATGTCAGTGTCCCTTTCCCATGTTTAGATATTAATGACACAAAAAGGTGCCTAACAAATTATATTAAACACCATATAAGTACAATAATAAATCCAGTAATCCAGTTACAAGTCATTATTGTATCCCTCCTGTGGCTTGTCTGCAACGTCTATATCATCCTGACATATTTTCTGCTTAATATACATAAAAACCAGATGTGATTACATATGTAAGACACATCATCAGCTGCTTCACAGGGAAATACAAACAGAAAACACTTGAGAACTGTCAAAATTCACTGCCAATCATCTCAGTCTAAGGTCCAATTAACAGTTTAGACAGAAGAAAATCCAGTTTGTACCTTCTGTTGTGTGTGAGGGCAGCAACACGTCCTGCTAGAAGATGTTCATGTGGATGAGCAAAGTACATCTTTCATATAATATTGTGAAAGAGACTTTATACTGAGTTTACTAAGTCATTATATTGGCACGTGTACAACATTGTTTTAATAATAATTCCACAACGACATGAGAGTAAATTCACTTCCATCAATATCAATCCCTCTTTCAGACGCAGACAGGATGTGAGGTGACCTTTACCCGGCAGGTCGACATCCTTCATCATCGCCCACATGACAGGATGTTCAACATCATGATCATTGGAAAGTTCCTCCACCCTGATGACCAATCAGCTCCAGTGACACACAACAGCTACAAGCACATGTTTTATATCTTTCTATGTAATTCCAGGTTCAAATCACACCTTCTGTGTTTGTACTGTAAAAAGGAGGAGGGGTGTGGTCCTCGTCTTCCTCGCCTTGCTTTAGTATTGGACTGTACACACTTACACAAGGTGCTGTGTGCTGCAATGCAGGCGGAAGTGGAGAGAAACTGTAGCAGTTTGTATGTTATCACACACACACACACACACACACACACACACACACACACACACACACACACACACACACACACACACACACACACACACTCGTTAAACTATAGCTACCTGTCAATCTCTACCCACAGGTCCCTCCCAACTGTGCCAAGATTGCTGAGACTAAGAAGAAGAAGGAGGAGGTGAAGGAGGGAGAGCAGCTTTGTCCTGCTGTGATACACACACTCAGACACACACACACACACACACACACTTAAGAAATCAGTCAGATGGTGTTTACACTAATTCACACCATCTCATGTGTTGTTTTGAATCTGTTAATCAACTGTAACTTGTGAATTGTATTTTGATGTAAGTTGTGTTAAAGCGTCAGTAATAGAAAGCATTGAGTCTGAAATCATTTAGTTGCACTTCCCTGAGATGAGAGATGACAGAGGGAGCTGCATGTTACCGCTACACAATCCTCATGTTATTATCTGAACAAGAGAAAAATGCAAGTAAAACTCTAAAAATCTAAATCTTTATTTGCATAAAAACATAGAATCATCAAGTATAATTAGATTTTCCAAACAAATCAAGTCGTTAAATCCATTTTTCCAGCTTTTTTCTTTCCATGTCAATAACTTCTTCATGTACATTATATGAATAGTGACTCTATCAAACACACTAAACCCAACAGTCATTATCAATACACACAACTTGACTTAAACACATAAACCCCATAAACTAACATTCCCATGAGCCTTTGCAGTCACCGTCCAATCAGAACAACCGGATCACCAATCGCTACAATACCTCAACATTGAAAGAACCACAGCTGTCTAAACCAAGCAAATATTTATTCACCCTTCATTTATGACACTTATTTCCAGGAATCTTCATGAAAAATATAGACCTGTTTAAAAAGATGACAAAATTAAATAATGGCGCAAATTGGGTCAAACAGTTTTATCTAGTTACTAAAATTCAGTCACGAATATAACAGCCAAAGGTTTATCGGCAGTGACATGAAAAACGAAACCAGTCACATCCGAGAAACGACAGAATCCAGCTTCAAGTGAACCTGGAAATCTGTTATGATTAATCTGCAATGAGGAACCTGAAGCAGACTGAGAAACCTGCTACGTCTGAAAGTTATTGTCTCTAATCTATATATGACTTTAACTGGTCACCCTGCTTGTCCTTTAACTCGTCACTGCTTATAGGAAAAATTTACTATATAAAAAATAAAAAGTGCAATATTAACATTATATACTATTGCCATTAGTTTAAGATGATCCATGACCTTTCAGTCACTTCACACGTTCAGTTTGATGTTTGCACAAATAGCTGAACGGGCTCCAGTTCTGAAAATGTCCCTTTTTGTTTGTTTTTCAAGTTTAATCCATTTCTTAATGTCATGATGGTCGAACTCTTTCGAGCTGTAACAGTGATTAAGAACCGCACACAGACAAACACGCTGTGAATTTATTGACTTTATCATCACAGGCTTCCATCATCAATAACAAATGAATTATTCCCAACATTTGTACAGTAATTTTCTGCCGCAGGGGGATGTGGATAATAAATCACCAGCAGCACACAAAGGTCACCGATGTTACCTTCATGAAGAGCCGGGCGGCTGCAAATCAAATGAAGCTGCATAATTCCACTCATTACACTTTCCCTCAGTTTGTAGAGTCGACAAACCTCTGACAGGCTGAGGGACACGTGTGAGTGACACGTGTGAGTGACACGTGTGAGTGACAGGCGCTCCTCTGAACCAGGTCCAGCTTCAGATACCAAGTGTGTGAGTGAGAGCTACTCGTACTAGAGACCTGTGGACGTGACTGACCTTCAATAGACACTCATTAAGTGCTGCAGCGTTACCTGATTTTGTCGTAATTATAATAATATTTGTTCATTTATTATGTAGAAAAAATTAAATAGTATCAAAAGGAATAATCTGAATAGGACTTTTTTACACTTTGGTTATTAATCATGTCACATTTGAATTAATGAGCTTTGAAGATGCTTGTTACCTTTGCAGCTGTTTCCAGTCATAAAGAAGAGCTTCCACTGAGAACCTGGTGCTCACGCTCGACTATAACCTGCCTGTGATTTCATTTGTCTTCCGTTTGTGCTCGAACCTTCCCAAGTGTTAGCTGAGTGTGTGAACAAAGCTGTGGAGGGCGGGATCGCATGAGCCGCTGTTTTGGACTCGTAAATCGTATGGGGGGGGCGTGGCCTTGTATTTAATGTGCAGATGTGTGAACAGCATATATTTCACTTTTTTCCGGGGCTCTTATAGGCGTGCGAGTGGAGCTGGAGCGCTCTGTCTCTGTGAATCAAAGCTCATGCAAAGTTTTGCCAAAAATAAGAGAACGATAGTTTCATGTTTCAGCAGAAATCAACATAATCAACCAACCTTTAAAAACCTGTCTCCTGACCAGTGTCTTCGATGGACGACACCATCTGGGCTCTGAAACCTCAGATGTTGAGAGCAGCATGAATGTAGAAGTTGATCAGAGCACCCAGATAGACGTGTGTGTGTGTGTGTGTGTGTGTTTGTGTGTGTTTGTGTTTGTGTGTGTGTGTCTGTGTGTGTCTTGAAGGAGCACGAGCTAGATGCACAAGATTTAATTAAGGTCTCCACACTGAGTGAAGCCTGTGGACTCTCACAGCGCTCTGGAAATCTTCCCCATCCTGCACACACACACACACACACACACACACACACACACACACACACACACACACACACACACACACAACCACTGCAGCTGTCCTGCAGCATTCTGACGGTTATGGAGTATGCATACAGAGTTCAATTTATTTTGTTGGGAAATATCACGTCATTATTTAGCACAACAAAGACACACATTTATCAACTCATCATTTAGAGTTTAAAGATATACACACTTCAGGAAGTGTCTGTATTTTCTGGAATGGTAGTACAATATGTTCCAATTGTTACTGATGCTCAAATTATACTCAGATATCAGCTGCAGAAACTACGATGTGTAACTACACAAAGGACATAAATAGAGGTTTATTCCCCAGACAGCGCCCATCTCCATTAAGCACAACTCAAAAATATGAAAGCAGCTATGTACATATTTCTTCATTAGATCGGCCGGCCCCCCTCGGGCTTCTTCACAAACAGTTTGCAGATGTTGTTAATCACTAAATGTAAATGTGCGTCTTGATCTTATCGTTGTGTTGTTTTGAATGTCGAAGGTGACAGAGAGAGAACACATATTGCTGCTGCTGCGTGTCCACTGGGTGATCCACCAGTTTGTCAGGCGGAGACAGTAACGCAGCTTGTGTCAACACGACGAGGAGGTTTCCAGCTGTGACACCAACAAGACGCACGTGCACATCCAGAGCTCACATCAGGCTGAGGCTGGAGAAACTCAGAACCCAAGGGTGGAAAGGTCAAGATCATTTATTTCACCACTTACATGTGACGTGCCAGAAGAATTAGTAATGTGCATACACAGTGATACTAGAAATTA
This sequence comes from Pleuronectes platessa, assembly GCF_947347685.1. Classification (NCBI taxonomy): domain Eukaryota; kingdom Metazoa; phylum Chordata; class Actinopteri; order Pleuronectiformes; family Pleuronectidae; genus Pleuronectes; species Pleuronectes platessa. The sequence goes on from NC_070632.1 coordinate 4,417,603, forward strand.
ATTTGATCCAACAAAACAGGACGTAGTATCTCAGTGTGTGGTCCCAGTGTGTGTGTGTGTGTGTGTGTGTGTGTGTGTGTGTGTGTGTGTGTGTGTGTGTGTGTGTGTGTGTGTGTGTGGGGTGAAGACCCGAGGGGAGTTTGAATATAACAGATATGAAACGAGGCATTAATTGAGCTTCAAACTAAAGGGAACAGAGGGAGCTGGGGGAAGGGGAAGAGTTGGAGGGAAATATAGAGCGTGAGTGTGTGTTTGTGTGTATGTCTGTGTGTGTGTGTGTTTGTGTGTGTGCGAGGGAGAGAGAGTGACATGAGGAGGAAAATGAGGGTTGAGCGAGAAAGAAACGCAGAGACAGACAGATGCAGCGAGAGAGAAATAGAATCCTGCTGAAGGGAATAACAGCAAGTGATGCTCATTAAAACTGATTATTAAAGCAGTAACACTGAAGAGCTGCATTCAGGCATAGCCACAACATCCCCAATGTGTTTGTGTGTGTGTGTGTGTGTGTGTGTGTGTGTGTGTGTGTGTGCGGGTGCATCTGTTGTTACTACACACCGACAGCCACTGAAGTATTACGCTGGTAGAATACATGCAGTGAAAACCTGCAGCTCATTTTGGTAAATTAAACATTTACTGTGTTCGTAAATTGTTTCAGTGTCTCTCCTTCTTGTGTGTGTGTTGTTTATGTGTGAGTGAGCGACGCTGTCCCGTCAACAAGTGTTGTCAACCTGCACGTTAGTGAGGAACTCGACCCGACCGCCTCATGGCTCATCGTGGGGAGATTCAATGTCGGAAAGGATTATGTTAAAATGACTGGATTAGTTTGACGTAATCTGTGTAACCATCAGTGACGTCAAATTACATTAGGACTAATCAATGCTGTCATTATGTCTGTGTCAATGTAAATCTGAGGGGATTAGCCTAGCGCAGCATAATTCAAATATCAAATAGGGCACTGTTCAATGTAGCTTGATATATAGGAAGTTGGTTTAGTATAAGATAATTATGAATTGTGACTTATAGAGAAGGGGAGAGATTAATTAAGTTTGTACTTCTCACTACTTTGAATGAATAAACGAATGAATGAAGTCACTGTTGTTAGGATGCCATTGTGAGGGACCAGAAAGATCAAAGGAATTAAAGCAATTCCCAGTATCATATCAACCTATATGCAGATGACACCTCAGTTACATAAAAACACAAAGTGACATTTTCAGAACTTTATTCCTTCTTTTTTTTTTTTACTTTGGGCAAGCTAGCACGTCTCCAACTGCGTCCAGTCTTAATGCTAAGCTAGGCTAATCATCTCCTGGCTCCAGCTCTGTATGTGATCCAACAACGTGAGAGAGCTGTCAATCATCTCCCATCAAGCAAGTGAGAAGGCAAATAAAACCATTAGCTTCCTCTGGTGAAGTGAATCACAGCTTGGCTTCACATGGACCTGCCATATTTGCTTTTTGCATTCGTGGGCCTTAACTTGAGCCTGATTTTGGATTATACACAAATCAGCCATTGAGAGCACATCAGCTGTTTTAGACTATCTGCTACATATTTTAAATTTTTAAAGCTTGTTAAAACCTTGTGATATTTATAGTCAAAGAATTGTTCTTTTCCAGGATATGAACAGTGCAGCAGGAACAAGCCTCAAAGAAAAGCTACGGTAATATCAGTGGACAACAGTCTTCTCCAATCCCCGCAGCCCTAGATCATCGGCTGCACCGCGACCCAGAGTCACTAAAGTGAGGGTTTCTGTTTCCAACACACAACAAAATATTGCTTTCTCTGAAATGTAAAAATAATAAATGTTTCTCGGAGGGTTTAGGCTATATTCAGTGCCCAGAATTCATTACTTTGATCAAATAAGGGTCTTGTTTTTCTGTTGGTTTTTCTTTTTTACTGTAGTTAATAAGAGAGAATTCAGCCGTTTGGACAGAACAAGTCGTGTCTGCTTTGAGGATCGACTCCACTTGTTCATATGAGGCAGATATGGACGTGACCACTTCACTTACATCACCCACTCACAGATACAAGCAAGGTTTCTAATCTACAGGCTTTCATAAGAAAAATGATTTGTTACTGCATGAGTTAAAATCACTAAGTATCCTTGAGCTCAGACAGCAACAATAGATGAAGTCACTGATGACGTGAGCAGCTTAGAGGAGCAGATGTCTTATGGAACCTTGACAGTGTGGGTGACAGAGTTAAACAGATTACATTTTTTGTGTATTAAAATCCACAGCTGCCATGTGGCTGATTATTTCAACATTATGTATCTCTCAGTATATAATATTTCTAATTTTGAATTCTTGTAGTTGTCCCAATCAGATGGTCCGAATGTACCCAAAACCCAATTTGACAACGTTGGATTATTGTGTATTTTGCATTATTATCAGTGGCAAAAATAAACAGTCGTGTACTTTCACTTTCTTTCTATTTTATTCTAATTCATACACATAAACACATTTAAGAGTATTTTTCTGCAAAAGGTTTGGTTTTAGTTTAGTCGCCCAACACTGGCCTTGTGATGAGGAACTTTTTATATAATAATAAAACATTTAATTGATGCAACAGATTTTGTTACTTACAACATTAAAAACTGTTTTGTTCCAGTTTCAATTGGAGCTACATTTTTGCTTTGAGCCATTTTCATATCTTGCCTTGAGAGTCTGTATTTCTGTCCTTTCACTTTGATGATTTGGGTAAAACAAATCACACTTAAATATGAATAATGAAATAATAATTCATTTTATTTATAAAGAACTATTCAAGCATGTGCTCAAAGGGCTTTCTAAGTGAAAAGAAAATGGTAGAAATTCCATTCAGAAACCGTTTTGAAAACACAATAGCATTTATTTATAGGACTTTGTAAGTACAACAATGTTCTTAATTTTCCAAATACCTTTTCATCAAGGGCATTTAAAAAAATGACTCAAATTTCAAAGAAGGTGAAAGTTTGAATCAGCTCTAATTAAAAAAAGAACTGATGTCCTCAGTCTCTGTCGGAGGAATTTTCACCAACACTGGAAACATTGTTTAAGAAAACAAACCTGTCTGAGCAACGATCACAAATAAGCAAACAACTTGAAAGTTTTGAATTTAATGAGTTCCTGATATTTCTGTCTAGTCAAGATGTGCTGTGACATTTGAAATGATTATATAATGATAATAACCACAGTTTCAGAGCGACATGTCTCTACTGTCCCTAAAGTCAGTATTTAAATCTGTCCCCCTGGTGACGGGAACCTTTGTGGAGTAAAAAATTAAAAAAGACTGATACATATTTTCAGAAACAACATGGAGTCAGAGGACGATGATGCTGCTGCTGTCGGCTGCTAACACACTGGAGAACAGATGTTGAGCTGTCGTGATGTTACAGCTCTACACCTGTGAAGTTTGACATACACCGCACTCTTTAACATGGGATTTGTACCTCTATGTGTGTACTGTGTGTGTAATTAATATGTCTGAATAGATGTGTGTACTAATACTGCATTAATAAACAGGCTTCAGTTCAAATCTAATTAAAAATACACTTGAAGAAAGAACAGCTCCTTCCACCTGAGGTGCACGTTTAATTCTCTACAGGAGGTGAAACGAGAGAGAAACATGTTCACTGTCATGTGAACCTATACCGTGTCACATGTAACATGCGTGTGTTTGAGGCTGCAGGTCACCTCCAGCAGCTTTTGACTAGTATGTGATGTCTACACTCATTTATTCACAACCTAGAATATCAGCAGCATATCATTATTCATCAGCAGTTCATCAATAATCCTCTCCCCTCTTCATATAAGCTCATTTACTCTTCACGTTCTATTTGCTCCCCCCCCTCCTCTTCGCTCCTTCTCTCCTGTTTGACCCCCGTGCTCCTGTTTGAATCCTCAGTGATGGCTGTTAACTCGGACAAGCCCTCGCAGCGCACGGGGGAATTGATGGGGAGCTTATGCTATTTGCTGTTACGTTATTGGCTCGGACGCAGAAGTGGTGCGTGCGCTTCTTCAGGATCAGATCCAGAGTCACGGAAGAGAGAAGAGAGAACGGCTCCCGAAAGGAGAAGGGAAGAGAAATCACACGTTTGCACTTGAGTTCGGTGACTAATTAAAGAACGTGTTTGGTTTGATAACCAGTGAGAAGACTCGGGAAACGTCTGGAAGGACGGTTAGAGTTTCCAGAGGAGGAAGACAAACTGATTTCAGATACATGCTTTCTGAGTTTGTAGTTTAACATATGCAGCAGGAGGACGTTTGGGAAAATGAGAGGAACATTCAGACGAGGGCGGAGGACATGATGTATAACAAAGCTTGAGATCTCTGTCTGCGTCTCTTTGTCGTCCTGATAATCATATTCTTTTAGTTTCGCTTCTTCCGTCCTGCATGTTAGAAACATTCAAAGGTTTATATTCTCTTGTAGGGTTGGAGGCAGAGGACGTCCTAAGCACAGACATTAATGTTTACCTCTAGTTTGCTCTTTATTAATAACCATGTGCTGTATTTGGATGCTGAAATATTCCTTCACAGCCTTTTTGAACTCTGTTACTGTGATGATCCTCCTACACACCAGGTTCACATCCTGACCTGACTGCAGTGACCAGCACTCTGCCTGGACCTCACAATATTCTACCTCACAATAATATAAATGCAATATAGGTTCGATTTTCTGAGATTTTCACAATTTTCCGAGAAAATTATTCTGGAAAGTGATGAAAAATGTTTTAAGGACATATATTTAGAAGGCTGATATCTATGAGTGTGTTACATGTGTTGCAGCTTCATTAAATTGAAGGCGACCGTTGGCGGAGGTTTAAATCTACTGACACTTATTCTCGTATTCGAAGGAATCGGCCAAAAAAGTGGGTTTGGTGCAGATGAATTTTATATTATAATCCAGCCCTCACTCTCTTTCTCATTCATACACACACACACACACACACACACACACACACACACACACACACACACACATGCCACATCGTTTGCTGGAATCAAATCTGTGCACTATCCACCTGGAAATAAAACGATGCAAATAGCAACAAAAGCTTTTTGTGCGGCGCTGAGAACAATAAAAGGAATCGAAAGCAGGAATACCATGCATAACCCCCCCCCCCCCCCCCCCTTTCCCCTCTTCCCCTCTTTCTCATCTGTCCATCCCCTCTCCTCCTTTTCTCTTTCCCTCCTCCATCCCCATCTCAGCTCAAAAGGTTAGTAAATGTCAGATGGGAGTTGTCATCATCTTCCATGGCGTCATCTTTCTTCATAGAACCACTGTCCGTCCGTGTGTGGGGAAGTTGAAGGGGACACAACTGAACGGAATGAAAGGGAACAGGATATTGAAAATGGGAAATCACTGCTCGCTACAAAGCGCAGACACACACACACACACACGCAGACACACACACGCACACTCATTCATGCACATGAGAGAATGACTTGAAATGCAGCTGAGGAGGAACAGGGTACACTTCACGCCTCACACTTTGTCTCCCCCCCCCCCCCCTCTCTCTCGTTTCGCCTCCTGTCACTTCCTCGTGTGTTCATCACGAAGACGACGCACAACTTCAGTGAACGACTTAGCGTCAGTGCAGCTGCTTGTGACTTTTTTCCAGTTCCCACGCGCTCACGGTTTTATCTCCTTCGTCTCGCGGCCGCGTCTTCATCAGCGGCTGCGTCCGCCTCTCCATATTTTATGACTAATAGAAGGAGCAGGCCTTTGTGGTGATGACAAATCCCCACACTCAGACAGTTTTACAGCCCCTAAAGAGCCCCATGACAAACGACTGGGCTGTAAACCTAATATTCCAATGCCGCGTGTTATTGTAATGGTGCGTGTGTGTGTGTGTGTCTTTGTGTGTGTGAGTGAATATTTAGGAGATGTTGAGTATTGCTTATCTCCGCCAATTATGAAAGTGCTTTAGCATCAAAAACAAATCTCAGTCCAGACACACACGCCCACTCACAGAGAGGTTTATTTACTGATGAGGCAGTGTGTCTGTTTTACTGTCACATGCACATGTTCAATGATACAATAATAACACACACATCAATGTACGCACAAGGCCTCACACGTGTACACAAACATCTGTGTCTCACTGTGGGTTGAAACGGCTGCGTTGGGTATTTTGCTAGAAAATAAAAGAAAGAAGAAAACCCTGTGATATTAAATCCTTTTTAAAAATGAAGCTAAACTCTATAGATCGCCCTCTGGTGGCTGTCAGCAGTACAGGTCATAAGCCACGCCTCCTCCATGTTAATGCAGGGACAAGGAGTCAGAGCAAATGAAATCCTTTTCTTTGGGTAACACCACGGCACCTTGAACTAATCCTTAAATATAACGCATACAAATTGTATTTCTGGTTTAATACACACTTTCCTAAAATGTGTGCTCTCACGATTTGTTAGTTGACATGAAATGTTTTCGCTTTATATTGAGATTTAAATCAGTTGTGTTTTTCACGTCATAAATCATGAGCAGAGTACTTCATCGATACGCCCCCCCCCCGCCTGCCTCCAACACACACACTGTCCCCCCCCCCCCCCCAATCTTACAGTGTATATGTCTCACACCTTTTCTTTCCTTACTCGTCCATAATCCCCAAATGGCTGCACGCCGTTATTTCCCCCGAGGGCCGGTGAGCCAGGCACCGCTGTGGGAATGCATTAACTTCCAGATCTGTTGACGCACGCTCAACCAAAAAGCAATAACCTGCGTGGGGTCATTCCCCCCCCCCCCCCCCCCTTTCCGCTCATTTTTCCCGAGGTCGATCTGAATTGCCTTTCCGTGCCCGTGTGATTATCTTCTGTTTAACATGGGAATTATGAGAATTACACACATTACCGCGGTGCAGCGTTCCTCGACAAGATTAAAAACCAGCTGCTCCGGGAGAGGGAGGAAGACCCGGAGGACGGAACCACCCGGAGTGACGGCCGAGCTTTACAGGTCTAATAATAACATGAAGCCTGGAACTGGTTCGTGTATGAGTTACAGTTTGAGGACGGTAATCATCAATCCTCTGTGTTTGTTCAATGTGATTTCAAAAACCTTAAAAGTCCCAAAACACCCAACAGGCAACTTGTTCAAATTTATTCTCGATGCCTGGAGTCTTCTGTTGGAGGAATTGATTTAATACTAACAAGGTGCTAACCCTCCTTCTCCTGACCCCCCCGCCCCCCCCCCCCCCCCCCCCCCGCCCCGATGCCTCCTGCTAACAACACCCAACACACAGATAAGGAAACAACTCGTTTGACAAATTTGCAGCTTTAATCTGTGACTTGTTCTTTGTGCAGTATCCTCACTAAACACGGGAAAAACCAACACTGACTGTTTTGTTAAAGAGCCGGGAGAAGCTCACTCAGCCAGAGGGGGACCCCCCCGGTAACATCACCCTGAAAGGCAGACGCCATGTTCCCTCTGGGCGCCGCCTGCTGCCTGGAGCCTGGAGCTTACCACGGGGCGGCTCGATTAAACGACTGGTGCAAACGGCTGTGAAACCTCCCTCCTCTCAATCTGATCCGGACTCATTGAATTATCAGAGTCAGAAGAGGAGCGTTTTCCAGCCAGTGGCACGAGACAGTTCATTAAAGAGCCGGTCGCCGCCTTGTTACCCAGGCACCGCCCGGGGATCCATGTGCAATGGGCCTTTTGGGTTTATGGCGACGGAGGGAGAGAGGGAGGGAGAGGCTGACAAACTAATTGAGCGTCTCCAATTATCGTCCCGATCGCCTCGTGGTCGGTGAGAGGGCGAGCCGGCAGAACACAGAGATCCTCCCTGTGAACAATTAGAGCTGTGCCCCCCCCCCCCCCCCCCCCCCCCCCGCTCATCACCGTCAGCTGGACAGGACGCAGCTTCATTGTTTCCAGCAGATGCTCTCGCAGACGACTTTGTGACAAGAGCAATGATCGGAGGCTCCTCACCTCTCGTCAGCAGAAAAGCTAATTCGTTTATTCCTCCCTCTTCTCCTCTATTGACACCTGATAGACTTTGATGTGTCGGTGTAATTGAATTATAGCGTTCATACCACACCCTAACACGAAAAGACCTCGTGGCTGTTCAGCGTCTCACACACAGTCATTACAACACAATCTCTGGCGCTGTGCCTGTTTTTAATTCTCTGTAATTGCTCCTCTCTCTTTCCATCAATCCCGTCTTTTCTTCTTCTTCTTCTTCTTCTTCTTCCTCTTCGTCTCCACCCGAGCCTGTCGCTCCTCCTCGCCACACTGCATGTGAAGAATTAGGCGCACTAACGCTGGCCCTAATTGGCTGTCACTATGTGCTCGAAAATGTGAAGCCACTTCCCAGATATAATCATGTTTACACGCGAGCGCCGGGTGCCAGACGGCCGGGCTCGTCTCCGTCGAGCTTGTTTAGGAAGTAATTTACTGTAAAATTGCCGATGATAGTCCGTCACACAGGGAGGGGGGGGGGGGGAGGAAGCAGCGCAGTGTAAAATGGGCGCTGGTGAGATACCACGACTTCCTCGGCTCGTGGGTTATTTATTTATTTATTTATTTATTCATCTGATTCTCTTCCTCGCTGATGGTTTTCCAAGCTTTAATATCAACCTCGTTATCACCGAGTCATCCTAACTGCTTTAATGAAGTGTAAATAGACTTTAACAGTTTATCATGACATTAACGCATGAGATGGATTACGGGACGTCCAGGCGACATCATCACTTTGCTGGTACATTTGTTTACATGCGTTTTTTCCTCCCGCTTCAATTTATCAGACTAATTGGACGAGATCAAACGCTGCCATTTGAGGGAACAACAAATCAAGATGCATCTTCAAAAGGAAAAGAAGAACACAAACGCACGGGCTCATAATTCATCCGTCACTGCACCTCCTCTCAGCTTTAAACACCTCCACGGCAGAGCGATCAAATGTTACTTCAAATAAAGCCGTCACGCTCTGTCCTGTGCTTTGCAGGTGCAGTTTTTCCATAAGTGTCAGGAGACTTCAGATTAAGAGCGTCTTCATTCGGAGGCACGGTGACTGGAGGGCAGCGCTCCCACCAACACATTCCTTATTTACCGGCCCTGTTAATTCCCGTTCCCGGCACAGCGAGAGTTGGGGGCCACTTGAGAAGTCTGCACACTGTGAAGCAGACCTGACATTTCTCTTCTCTAATTGTGTTTTCTTCTCCCTTTTGCTGGATTTCCATGTGTGTGTGTGTGTGTGTGTGTTTGTTAGTTTCTGTTTGTGTGTGTGACTGCACCACAAAAAGCTGTACATCAAAATAAGTGTGCGTCCGCGAGTGCACATGCGTGTGCACGTGCGCAGGGATACTTATTCATCTCTCTGTGTGTGCACAGCAACAGTGTGTATGTTTTTGGCCAATTAGGCGCTCGATGACAGGACGTGTGGCGAGGCAGCGAGCCGGACTATTCATGGATCAGCAGTTACGGGAGGGAATTTGAAAATACCAACTGGACACACACAGACACACACACACAAACACACACAAACACACACACATACAGTCATTCTGAAGGCTATGATCTGAGTGGCTCAGACGACCATGTGCTGTCATGTGTTGACACCGTCCTCGGCTCGTGTCAAATTCATTTGTTTCTTTGGATTTGCTGAATTTCTTTTGACCATTTAAATTGTTCCTTTCAAAAGAAGAGGCTGTCAACAAAGATGGACGACGCTTCTCCACTCCCCCCCCCCCCCCCCCCCCCCCCCGTCGTACAGTAGTGAAGCTAATGGATACTTGTGCCACCATTTTGCGTGGAGCCAGAATCTGTGCAGTGATCATAGTGTGGAGCTGGAGATCCTGTCAATCATGTTTGAAAGGTGCTATTTTATAAAGTTTGATATTTCACTGTAATATTATTATTGTTTTGTTAGTAAACACTGCAATCTTGTTGTGCAAAGTTAAAACAGAGAATAAAAAAGTGAACACAAACACACTGAGGAGGCCGTCCAAGGAGAATTTACATAAATAGACAAAAAAGAATCTCTGAGAAAAATGTCTTCAACGTGTAATTTTTACATTTCAGTTTTCGTCTGTGTCCCATCCAGTAACATGGTGGAGGTGTGGCCTCTGACCCTAAACTACAGCGAGCCACCAGGGGGCGATCAATAAGATTTGGCTTCACTTTTGCAGAGTTGTCTCCTTGCCCCTCTTTATCGTAGACTGTTAATAAAGTGAGAAAAATTATCACAGGAAAGAAAAAACTAAAAGTGTGGATGAAGGAAATGAGAGAGGAGAGAGTGTAATTGAAGAAAATGTGAGGAGCAGAGAGGAAGAGCAGAAAGAGGACGAGTGGGTTGAGAGGAATAATGACGACTCCTCTTCAGCTCCACAGAGAAAACAGGTTTCACTCTCAGGATTTAGTTTCCTATTCGTGTCAGATATGAAGCGACTGGTCCGGGCCTGAGTGGGTTCTGTTGTATCGGTCACCCACTGGATCCAGTCACCTCTTCCTCCACCAGTCATCTCCAACAACCCCCCCCCCCCCCCCCCCGCTCCTGAAGTGCTGCCATATGGCGTCTCTACCTCTTCTCTGCTCTCCGTTGAGTTAAACGTTTCACCTCTTCCCTCGTGTGGTTTCTGTGTCTCACTCCTTTTGTCTCATCGCCTCTCTCTTCTCTTTCCTCTCTCTTCTCTTTCCTCTCTTCTCTTTCCTCTCTTCTCTTTCCTCTCTTCTCTTTCCTCTCTCCGGCTCCAAACACACACACAGTTCCATGTCCGCCGACTAACCCGCCGCCCAGCTGGACCTTCTGCTGCAGAACTTTCAGGGCCAGACATGTGCAGGAGACCACTCTGACAGTGGGAAGTAACAACATGCATCTTCATCTTCCTCCTTCCCTCCTCTTCCTGCTTCCACGTCGGCCTCGGCTTTATTCTTCTCCTTTTTCATCCGTCTCAGCAGCAGAGCCCCCAAAAAAGAGCAAATCTGAAAACTAGTGCATCACAGGGATTTTGTTTTATTGTGATTGTTGTGTGGGCAGACATTATTCCCAGGTCAGTGAAGGACTTGACATGTTTATGAGCTCAGTGGGGCTGAGCTGCCGGATCCTATGAATTCATCTTTGAATTTTCAGGAAAACACACAAATCCCTCAGCCCGGTGTTCCCTGTGAAATCACCTCTTGATTCAGATGCAAACATTCAGTAGAGACCACAGCGTGCCCTTTAAGTAGCGAGGCGGCGATGGATCAGGGCAACCGCTCGGTCGACACCCCATCGGTTCCAGTGACAGATGCTCGCTGGGTGAATCCTGTACTGGCTTTCACATTCTGCCAAGTTTTGGGGAAGCTCACAAAAGTAAGAGCCCGGTGTTTACAGCCCACACCAACCCAGTCCAGGAGAGGTGTGTGGGGGGGGGGGGGGACACATTGGATTTACTTAATTCAATGTCTCTGTGTTTGTGAAATGGAATAGAATAGAAGCCAGTGTGTTCTGGCCTCACCCCTCTGTGCAGATTTCAGTCTGGAGTCTGGTTCTTTTTCCTCTAATGGAGATGTTTGCATTGACCCTAATGCTTCATATACAGTGTGTACATTTCTGCAGAAAATCTCTCAGATAACCAATTTCTCAAACCCTGAGATGTATGAAGAACAGACAGAACCACACTTTCAGCAGATTAATTGATCAGGCTCTCAGGGACAAACCAAGCAATTTGTATTTGTAGCTAATGCTTTGAATGTGTGTCCTTTTTATTGTATGTATTGTGCCTGATTTGCGTAGAGGCAGCAATTATCCTAGGGAGAACAGCAATTATATACATATTTATAATTTCTATTATTGCTTGAAAATTTTTACAGGCTCTAATGTACAGAAAATATAACTTTCCTCAAACTGTCCATTGCTGCAGCTCCTCTTTTCAGCCTCTGTCTGAAACACTTGGTTTCAGCTCCTGTCTCTTTAAGGCCCCCCCTCCTGAGGAACTCCAGCCTGCTCTGATTGGCCAGCTGGTCCACTCTGTTGTGATTGGTCAACATCTTCCAGCGCGTGCAGGAAACTTCGGCCTCATCTCTCGCTTTACCTGCTTTGGTTAAGGGGTCGTGCCAAAATAATAATAATTGTGTTAATGTTGTTTATACCGACAGTAAATAAGACTTTCACTCTGGAAACACAGGCTGCCCTTAGTAACTCCTAATTTTACGTAACTGTAAAACCAATATAAGACGTATTCATGTGTCTAAAATATGAAGCTATGTTATTGGCCTAACGTTGTACAATTCCAATAAACATAAACAGAGCTGGTGAATCTCTCTCTCTCTCTCTCCCTCGCCCCGAGTCACCTGGCCAGTCCAGGCGTCTGTCCAAGCATCACACCTGCTGGATTCCACAAAACACATTGGTCTGGTGTGAGAGGCTCTCACTGCAGCCCTCTGCTACACTCCACTCTTCTTCTCTACTTTCATTTCCTCTCCCCTCCTCTCATCAACCAGCCTCTCCTGCTGTAGTTCGTTCTCTCTCAACTTCCACTTCCCTCTCGTCTCTTCCCTCCATCACTGCAGCTCTCAGGTCTGTTCTCGGTCTGAGGACTTGTTTTTGCTCTGACACGCCTCGACCCCATTTGGACTCAGTGACACAGTCGTACCCATTTTCTGACCATTAGAGAGATAAAGATGCAATTAATATTAACTGGAAAACATTTATTTCCATCACCTCGGAGACATCATGTATTTCTATCAAGGACGAAGTCACTTATGCTTTTTCCAAATTGTTCCAGAAGTCGTGTACAGTGTCGTTCATATTTAGGAGAGCTGTGGTTGGTCATGGACGTGCATGTGGATTGATTGTCTCTCTCCACTCGGCCACTTCATAAGCTTCACGCCTTGGGTGGGTTCAAACGTCTTCATCTTTCATTGTACACGAGTAGATGAAGACGTGTCTCCACTTCCTTCTATGGTACAAATATGAAGCTGATGCATCCCCAGAAGGACCCAGTCCTCAGATCTCTTTGCATTGTCCTTGGTCTGGTCTCTCTCCTGGGACCAGTTCTCTCTGGGAGACCCTGTCAGGGGCTGTGACCCCCAATAGCACCGCTCCCAGGACCACCAGGACCACCAGCACACAGACCACCCTCCACCCCGGTAAAGATGGTGGTTAATGAAGTAAATTTAATGGTGTCAAACCCCAGTGCATGAGATAGGAGTTGTCAAAAATAGCTAATCAGATATTTATTCAGGTCAGTGCATATTTAAGCTTTCTTATTTTTTCCCGCCGCCACTTTTATCACAAACCGTTATTCTTCACCTCCGCTGCAGCAAAACTGAACCGAATGGGTTTGAGTTTTATTGGGTAAAATCCCCCCCCCCTCCCCCCCCCCCACATTACTAAATCACCAGTCTAGACTGGTTCACAAATATCCTTAAAATCTTTGGAATTAGTGTTATAATCAGTGGAAGGCTAAGATCTATATTTCATCATAAGGGTTTTCAAAAGCGTACTTAACATTTTATCCCCTTCAGCCGACGGGGATCTGTCTATTTATGTCAGCAGCTCTAAGCTTTAATGCGGCTGCTAAAATTTTAAGGGATCCTGGCGC